>NC_091466.1:45180448-45399856 GCF_027789765.1 Dendropsophus ebraccatus
CCTCTCTCCAGTCCATTCTCAATAGAGCGGCCAGGCTTATCCCCATGTCCAGCCGCTATACCAATGCCTCCCCCCTGTCACTACATTGGCTCCCTGTTAAACACAGGATACAATACAAAGTCCTCCTGCTCACCCACAAGGCTCTCCACCTGCTGCACCTCCCTATATCTCCTCCCTCATCTCTGTCTACTGCCCTACCCGTGCCTTACGCTCCTCTAATGACTTAAGACTAACATCCACCTTAATCCGCACCTCTCACTTCCGTCTCCAGGACTTCACCCGAGCTGCACCAGTTCTATGGAATGCATTACCCAAGACTGTCAGGCTCACCTCCAATACCCAAAGCTTCAAACGTGCCCTCAAAACTCATCTGCTCAAGCAGGCTTACCAGGTTCCCTAATTTTGACTGCTACCCTCAACCTCCCCCCCCCACCCCCCACCCCCCCCACACACACACACCTACCACCACGCACACATACATACATACATACATACATACACACACACACCAAGCATTTAAGCACTTAGACCTGTGCATGCATGCATTGGCTGGTGACAGGTTCACCCACCCTTACCTGCACTGCCTTATTTATAATGATGGCCGGACCATAAGAACAATGATGCACTTTGCCCCTTTGCCATTCTGTCTCGCACCCCCTCCTGATAGTGTGTAAGCTCATGCATGCGAGCAGGGACCTCACTCCTCATGTATGGATAATTATATGTATCTCTCTGTAATGTCTATTTTTTGTCTATGTATGCACCCCAGAATTGTAAAGTGCTGCGGAATCTGTTGGCGCTATATAAACAAAAATTATTATTAAACAAAAATTATTATTATTATTATTATTATTAAAACATCGGTCGTTGTTGGCAGTGTCAAACAACGGCCACTGTTTTATTTCTATTTGGATTGCGGGCAGATTTGGGTGTGCCTGTAATCCAATTAACCATAGACATCTGTTCAATGTACAGCCGTCAGAATGGCCATACAGTACAATGTGTGCACAGTCTGAACAACGGCCGTTGTTCCTGCACCAGCGGCCGTAAATAATGGACAAGTCAATTGTTTGTGCGGCTGTAGCTAACAACCGCCATTGTTCAATACAGCGTGTGAATAAAAGATGCTGTTCGCATAGAGTTCAATGCATGGCATTATTTTATCACAAGAACGGCCGTTCTTGTCATAAAAAATACATTGTGTGCGCATAGCTTAAGGGGAACCTGTCACCCCCCGTGCCGGGGTGACAGGTTCCCGACCCCCCGTTAGAGACCCCTATACTTACCTCATCGCGCCGGGTCCCGCTTCTGAAGATGGTCGGGTCCCGGAGATCTCAGCCGCCGCAGCCCGGTGCGCGCGCTGAGAGATGAGTCCAACACCCATAGAGAATGACAGGAGAGTCCAGCGCTCCGTCATTCTCTATGGGTGTTGGACTCATCTCTCAGCGCGCGCGCCGGGCTGCTGCGGCTGAGATCTCCGGGACCCGACCATCTTCAGAAGCGGGACCCGGCGCGATGAGGTAAGTATAGGGGTCTCTAACGGGGGGTCGGGAACCTGTCACCCCGGCACGGGGGGTGACAGGTTCCCTTTAACACTGAAACTGGTGTCGCCGGCCCACAGCAACCAATCACAGCTCAGCTCAGGAGAATCTGTCAGGTACAGAATCTGGCCAGGTACAGAGCTGCAGACACAGGTGATACAGAGAGAATACAAGGGAAGCCTGGGTCTTTGCTGACGGCCATTTGCAGAGTTATACAATTGCATTTTCTATGCACTCAATCATTTATTTCCCTAATCTACACAGCAGAAATCTGCAACATAAAATTCACAGTATAAAATCTGCAGCAAACACAGTACATGTGAATGTTCCCTTAAAGACAAAGCAGGATGTGCTACATTTAGGCTGGAGTTCCCCAAAGTATCCAAAAAACAAAAACTCCAGTATTGCTGCATGGTATAGACCAGTCCCCATATGTATACTGCTTGTAGATGAATGGTGGTCTGCTCATCCTGAATGTGCAGGGTAGGAGGATGGAGATAGTAGGGAGCAGCTTTGTACCTAATAGGCCCCATGTCAGGTGCACCAAACTACCCCTGCTCGCTCAGGGACCTGTCAGGGCAAAAATGTCCTAATGTGGGTGGAGCCACATGCTACACCCAGGGCATGTGACTGGCCTTTTTGGGCCATTTTTTGTGTGTATTTTTTTTACAACTGTCTTTGTTTTGGCGCCGGCTACAAGCTGCCGTAACAATCTCCCCGACTATTCCTGGTGGATGAAACCAGTTGGGAGTAAATGATAGGGTGAGCATAGGGCATTGGAGAGGAATTGGACGGGGCAGGGGTCGCTTTTATTAGGGTGCTTACACCCCGACAAGTCCCTTAGCAAGCAGGGGTAGTTTGGTGCACCTGACATAGGGCCTATTAGGGACATAGGTGCTCCCTACTATCTCTATCTTCCTACCCTGCACCTTCGGGATGAGCAGACTACCATTGATCTACAAGCAGTATACATATGGTAAGATTGTCATATACTTTAGTACAGGGGCATTGCTAGGGTCCTAAAACATACGGGCATGGGCCCTCTGAGTGCCGTCATAAGCAGATAGTAATAATGCTCCCTGCTGTGTCCCCATATAGTAATAATGCCCCCTGCTGTGTCCCCATATATTAATAATGCCCCCTGCTGTGTCCCCATATAGTAATAATGCCCCCTGCTGTACCCTCCATATAGTAATAATGCCCCCTCTGCTGTTAACCCGCAATTAATCCGACCACCATCCCCACACACACTACCCCACCTGACACCCTCCACTAACACACTACCACACCTGACCCCCTCCCACACATACACACTATGCCATTTGACCCCCACACACACACATAGTGCCCCTTATGGTAGCTAATGCCCCCACAGTACCCCATATAGTAGCCAATCCCCCCACAATGCCCCATATTGTAGCCAATCCCCCCACAGTGCCCCATATAGTAGCCAATCCCCCCACAGTGCCCCATATAGTAGCCAATCCCCCCACAATGCCCCATATTGTAGCCAAACCCCCCACAGTGCCCCATATAGTAGCCAATCACCCCACAGTGCCCCATATAGTAGCCAATCCCCCCACAGTGTCCCCTATAGTAGCCAATCCCCCCATAGTGCCTGGTATAGTATCTAATCCCCCATAGTGCCTGGTATAGTATCTAATCCCCCATAGTGCCTGGTATAGTATCTAATCCCCCCAATAGTGGCCCATATAGTATCCAATACCCCCATAGTGCCCATATAGTATCCAATACCCCATTAGTGCCCCATATAGTAGCCAATCCCCCCACAGTACCGCATATAGTAGCCAATCCCCCACAGTGCCCCATATAGTAGCCAATACCCCATAGTGCCTGGTATAGTATCTAATCCACCCATAGCGCCCGGTATAGTATCTAGTTCCCCATATAGTATCCAATACCCCCAATAGTGCCCCATATAGTATCCAATACCCCCCAATAGTGCCCCATATAGTAGACAATACTCCCATATAGTAGCCAATACCTCCATAATGCCCATATAGTATCCAGTACCCACCAATAGTGCCCCATTTAGTAGCCAATACCCCCCAATTGTGCCCCATATAGTATCTAATACCCCCATATAGTAGCCAATATGCCCCAATAGTGCCTCATATAGTCACCCAATCCAGACCCTCCCCTCTGTACAGTGCCCTTCTATTGACACCAGCCTGGCACCCGCACTTCCCCACCAGAAAAAAAAACAAAAACAAAACCTCACCTGTCACCAGTTCCCAGCAGCTTCTCTCCCGGCAGCGTGCGGTCTCCGGCGCATGCAGCGTCTCTTTACCATGCTGCCGTTGCTGGAAGATCACAGGAGACGGCGGGCTGCTGGGAGAGGAGCTGCAGCCGCAGCGCTGCCCGATCCAAAAGTGTCTGGCAGCGGGCAGCCTCCTTTTGAGAGCATGGTGGCGGGTGGTCCACTCGCATCTCAGCGATATGTGCCTCCCCCATGCTTCTCCTCTGCGCCTCCTAACCTCCACTTGCGAGATGGGTAGTAGCGGCAGCTTGACGTGTCGCGCGGACGTGCTCCTCCAATCCAATCAGCTCAGAGCAGGAGCGTAGGGCAGCTGTGGCGGGTCGTGGTGCACGCATCCAATCAACACATGCGCCACGGCCTGACGCAGCAGCCCCATGCCCCCTCTGTGCTAATTGGATTGGAGGAGCACGTCCGGGCAGGCAGTAGGTGAGTCGCAGCGAGCTGCGAGCCAGATGCGGCCATCAAAAGAGCCACATCTGGCCTGCAAGACCGGGGCAGCAAAGATCTGTGACAGAAGCCTCAGTGTTAAACAGAGACTCTATGAGAGGGCTCACACGCTTCCTCTCTCCTCCCCTCCAAGAATTGACATGTCAACGCCGCTTGACATTGAGGCAGGCGTTGCTCTTACAGTTTGGGGTCTACAGTATAGCAGCTATTTGCCAGTAAATGTATGTTACACCTAATAATAAATCAGAGTGCATTCTAATATATATATATATATATATATATATATATATATAGTAATTTATTTATTTTTATTTAAAGGAGTACACCAGTCATCATGCAAAAATGTAAATGTTTTCTTAGAAGGTATCCAGCAGACAATACACAGAACCCTGCTGACATGGTGATTTTGTAATTACATATCAATAAATAGTTGTACCATGCCGGGTTTGTTACAGTGCGCTCTCCTCCAGTGCTCTCCTCCATTTGCGGCAAATCCGGAGCTCCATGCTGTCTCACAAACGGAGAGTGACCTGGCACAGTTTCTCACCGCTCACAGCGCTGTGTCTGTCGGCCGCTATGGAGGATGGCCGGGCTGCTGTGCACTGCGGGGGTCCATAGCTGTGCTCGACAACGTCCCGGCTCTACAAGCAGACAGGGAAGCCTGTTGTGGAATCCTCCCCCCCCATTACAATGCGGAGGAGGTGCTGCTGTGCGAGGGGTGGTAGGAGGATTCCACTACAGGCTTCCCCATCTGCCCGTATAGCCCGGAGAATGTACAGCAGTTGTTGTGCCCCCCCCATAGGCCATCCCCAGGACATTGTGCAAGAGCAGCGGTGGCCCCGTTCATCCTTAAGGCACCTCCCCCTTGACAAAACCAAGCGACGCTGTCAGTGGTGCTGTATGATGGGGGGATTACACTCCAGGCTTCCCTGTCTTCCTGTAGAGCCCGTAGAGGGACAATGTCCAGCGGCACCCCTCTTGTATGTCAGCATCTCAGTGGCTGTGTAATGGGGGGGGGATATCACTGCAGGCTTCCCTGCCACCCCCTCTGTGACTCTCCAGCTATTAAATTCTTTATTTAGAGAAGCAGCAGGGAAACACAACAACACTCCAGTGCGCCAGTACATATAGCAAGTTGCACAACAAAATAACACAGGAGCAGCTGTGTACAACTCCCATTATGCCCTGGTGACATTACATGATGGGTGTTCTTTCTTTTCTGTGTGTTTTTACCTATGTTTAATAAAGAATATCTTGTATATGATCTTCGGATGTGCTGAGCATTTTCCCTTCAGACTTTTTCTTTTTGTTTGTTTTTCTCCCATAAAGTGTTGTCACCACACCATGATCATGGGAGTTGTAGTTCTGCAACCTGGAGCTTTCCTGGTTGTATAACTACAACTCCCATCACCACAACATGAGGATGGGGCTTGTAGTTATGCAACCAGGAGAGCTTCAGGTTACAGAACTACAAATCCCATACTGTACCATATATATTATAATTATTTTTATTCAACCTGACAGATCACACAGTAGATCCTGATCCAGTGATAGCATTGTCACATATTACTGCACATCTGGATAAAGTCTTAGGCCAGGCCCATGTATGTGTGCTATGTGATTTCCCTCTCTACCTTATAGGAGTATATTCCTTCCTATGTCCGCAGAGGTGCTGGAGATCACATAACACACACAGTGCATGAGCCCGGCCATAGACCACAGCCACCACCCAGCAGTTATCATGGCCAACTAAGCCCCGCCCCCTGCATGGAACATGGCAAAATGGCAGTTGGAAATGGCTGAACATGGGGAATAAGTAACAGAGTGTAAGGTATTTATAGCTCCCCATTCTACACATCTCCTCCCATCACCACTGTCTTCTATGGGGGGGGGCACCTATGTGGTCATGTGATCAGGGAGGAGTATCTACAGGTACAGATACTCCTGGACAGGACACCCCACTATGTACACAACCCCAACTCTATACAAGCATCCCACAGTGTATCCTATCTGCTATACCCTGCTATACTGGATGGGGAATTCTCACTCACATGTTGCTCGTAGACAACAGGAAAGTCTGTATCCTCTACGAACTGGTCCTCCTCGCTGTAGATGATCTTCAGCTCTTCCTCCATGTCTCCAAAACTCCTTCTGTCACCAATCTCGCACAAATCGCCTATGTGTGTGAATTAAAGATTACATGGAGAAAACTGATTAAAAATAGAAAATAACAAAAAAATACCAGGAGCCAATGGATGTGTGTACTTACAGTCCAACTCCTAATAAAGCTCTGAAGGGTCCGGTTTGTAAACAAATTACATCATGATTTTCAATAATCTTTATTTAAACATCTTGAAACAAACACTTGTACTAACCATACAATGAACAGTCGGTCATTGGCAGGAATTAGTGTGAATAAAATCTTGGTCTATGCGCTCGGCTGTAGTTTTTTATTATGATTTATACTGATATTTGATTAATGTTGCTCAAAAAAACAAAAAAAATTATTTGATAAAAGGTTCCAGTCCCTTCCTATAAGAATAGTTTTTCCCATATAATTACTATTTTATTAATAGTTTTATATAAGGGTAATAAGTGATTATTATTACATATCTGCCACTACTTTCCCGCCTGCTCTGCCTGTGTAGGGTTCAGGTCTCTTTTGGGGTTTAGTGTTTATGTTCATCTTGACTATTGTGCACAGTTTGCCATAGGCGGCCATTATAACACATATGTGTATAGAGAAGTCCAGTCCCCTACACTCAATACACTTCAGCCTGTGACAATATGGGGCATTGCATCTGGTTACAGGGGGCATATCTAACTACTATTGTTATTGTGTATGGCTACAGAGAGCCTATCTAGCTACATAGGGCATTGTTTCTGGCTTCAGGGGCCACTGTATCTGGGTATAGGGGCCATAATGTATATGGTTAAAGGAGGAAATTTATCAACAGGGGATTTTTCTAGATGTGGTCTATTTCTGCTTTGGCAAGAATACACTGTTCTATTTAAAGTGCAATTTACTATCAGGGATAAGCATGGTCTATTTTCTGTGGTGCAGATTTGTTTGGTTAAGAATTGTCTCTAAATGGTCTCAGAATTGTCTCTAAATAGTCTCATTGGCCCTGGTTTGCCTCCTAGGTAATGAGCATTATCTTCTCCCTTTCTAGTTCAGATACCGGCATGCAGAGGATTACGTCGGATTCGTTTGGACTACTTTGATGACCAGCGGACTTTACTGTTCAATAAAATGGTCTACGAGGGGTGTGGGGGTGTTTTTATTTGATTAAAATATTTTGCTAAGTGTGTTGTGTTTTCTTTCATTACTTTACAGACTTAGATGTGGAAGCTGTCTGATAGACGGAATCCATTATTAAGTCTGGGCCTAGTGCTAGCCGGTATAAAATGGCTAACACTAACCCCGCCATTATTACCCCAGTACCCAATGCCACCAGGGGTACTGGGAAGAGCTGGGTGCCAGTGGTCCCGGAGCGTCAAAATTGGCGCTCTTGGACTGGGCGGCAGCAGGCTGGTAATATTAGGCTGGGGAGGGCCAAAATAAATGGCCCTTCCCACCCTGGTGCTACTAGGCTGCTGCTGCTTGGTTTTTAACCTGGCTAGTTATGGAAAGTGGGGGGGATCCTATGTGTTTTTTTTTAAATATATAAATAATTAAAAACGCATTGGATCCCCTCCCTTTCCATAACCAGCTGGGTTAAAAAACAAGCAGCAGCAGCCTAGTAATACCAGTGTGGGAAGGGCCATTTATTTTGGCTGCACCTGACCCACGGAGCATGCCGGCTCCACATTATAGGTGGTGAAATACACCACCTCTAGTATGGAGTCAGTCTGCGACCCATGTGTGACTATTTTAGTTAGTTGTACATCATGTCTACTTTCAGCGTAAGCCGAAGTAGGCATGATTGGTGTATGTCGAGGAAAAGTCGCAACTATGCGGTTGTGCAAAATTTTGTGACTTTTGCACTTCAAAAAAATGGCTTAAATTTTTGATAAATCTCCCTAATTGTGTTTTGTTACGGGGGCATATCTAGCTGTAAGGGTCATTCTAACTGGTTATAGGGGCACACTGTATCTGGCTATAGCAGACATGGAATTTGATCCAGGTAGTATATCTAGTAACAAGGCGTATTGTATCTGGTTATAGGGATATTGTATCTGGTTATAGGGGCATTGTATCTGGTTATAGGAGGCATATCTAGTTATATGGGGTGTTGTTTCTGGCTGTAGGGAGCATTGTATCTAGCTACTGAGGCATTACCACTGGCTATAGGGGGCCTATCTGTCTACAGGGACCACTGTATATATGGCTGCAGGCGGCATATCTAGCTACAGGGGCTATTGTGGGATCTGATCTGGGAAGGATATGCTGACAGAGCCTATGGCTGCAGTGGGATCTTAGGGTGGTATTACACGGGCCGAGCAGGGCCCGATAATACCTGTAAACGAGCAGCGATCTGCTAGATCGTTGCTCGTTTACTGGACCTATTACACGGCCCGATAATCGTTTGACAAGAGCTGCAAGGACATCGTTACCGATGTCCTTGCAGCCCTTGCTAAACTGGCATACATTACCCATCCACGCTCCTGCGTCAGCTTCTCCCGGGGGTCCCACGCGCTCTCTAGCGTCACAGCAGCCTGTCAGCTGGTAGGCTGCTCAGCCAATCACAGGCCGGGACCGCCGCGGCCTGTGATTGGCTGAGCGGCCTATCAGCTGACAGGCCTCTGTGACGCTAGAGCGCGCGGGACGCAGGGAGAAGCGGACGGCAGGAGCAGCCCTGGAACGTGGATGGGTAATGTATATCGTTAGTCGCCGGCCACGCACCGCTATTACACGCAGCGGTGCGTGGTCGGCGCCCGACGAAAATAGGTTCTAACCTATATCAACGATCAGCCGATGATCATTGTCATCGGCTGATCGTTGCATTTATTACACGGAGCGATAATCGTCCGAATCGGGCCAATTCGGCCGATTAACGTTCCGTGTAATACCACCCTTAGTCTGTGGGTATAGGGGCATTGTATCTGGCTAAAGCAGACATGGAATTTGATCCAGGTAGTATATCTAGTAACAAGGGATATTGTATCGGGTTATAGGGGTATTGTATCTCGTTATAGGGGCATTGTATCTGGTTATAGGGGCATTGTATCTGGTTATAGGGGCATTGTATCTGGTTATAGGGGCATTGTATCGGGTTATAAGGCATTGTATCTGGTTATAGGGGTATTGTATCTGGTTATAGGGGCATTGTATCTGGTTATAGGGGTATTGTATCTGGTTATAGGGGCATTGTATCGGGTTATAAGGGCATTGTATCGGGTTATAGGGGCATTGTATCTGGTTATAGGGGTATTGTATCTGGTTATAGGGGCATTATATCTGGTTATAGGGGCATTGTATCGGGTTATAGGGGCATTGTATCTGGTTATAAGGGTATTGTATCTGGTTATAGGGGCATTGTATCTGGTTATAGGGGTATTGTATCTGGTTATAGGGGTATTGTATCTGGTTATAGGGGTATTGTATCTGGTTATAGGGGCATTGTATCTGGTTATAGGGGTATTGTATCTGGTTATAGGGGGATTGTATCTGGTTATAGGGGCGTTGTATCTGGTTATAGGGGTATTGTATCTGGCTGCAGGAGGCACAGTGTTGAGTTGGTGGAAAGTAAGTGTAACTTTCTTTCTGTTTGCATGGCATTGTTTTGTGTTATATGGGGCATAGCTGGCTACAGGGGGCATTGTATCTGGTTTTAAAGGGCATACTGTATCTGACTAAAGGGGACATTGCATCTGGTCATAGGGGGCATATCTAGTTATATGGGGTGTTGTATCTGGCTGTAGGGAGCATTGTATCCAGCTACTGAGGCATTACCACTGGCTATAGGGGACCTATCTGTCTACAGGGACCACTGAATCTGGCTGCAGGCGGCATATCTAGCTAAAGGGGCCTTATTATTTTATTATTGGCAAAAGGGGGTGTTATTATAGGGGAATGTGGTCATCATTATGGGTTATGGAGCATTGTTGCTGGCTGCAAGAGAGTTTTATTACTTGTTACAGGGTCATTATTGCTGACTACTGGTGACACTATTACTGGGAATAGGGACATTATATCTGGCTACAGGGCTCCATATTACTGGGGGAGGGGCATTACTAATGGCTACAGGGGGCACTATTACTGAGGAAGGGGCATTACTAATGGCTACAGGGCTCCATATTACTGAGGAAGGGGCATTACTAATGGCTACAGGGGCACTATTACTGAGGAAGGGGCATTACTAATGGCTACAGGGCTCCATATTACTGGGGAAGGGTCATTACTAATGGCTACAGGGCTCCATATTACTGGGGGAGGGGCATTACTAATGGCTACAGGGGGCACTATTACTGGGGGAGGGGCACTATTACTGAGGAAGGGGCATTACTAATGGCTACAGGGCTCCATATTACTGGGGAAGGGGCATTACTAATGGCTACAGGGCTCCATATTACTGGGGAAGGGGCATTACTAATGGCTACAGGGGCACTATTACTGGGGAAGAGGCATTACTAATGGCTACAGGGGCACTATTACTAGGGAAGGGGCATTACTAATGGCTACAGGGGCACTATTACTGAGGAAGGGGCATTACTAATGGCTACAGGGGACACTATTACTGGGGAAGGGGCATTACTAATGGCTACAGGGGACACTAATATTTGAGAAGGAAGCATAATAACTGGGACATACAGGCCAGTCACATTGTTATTGAGGGATCTGATGTGGAAAGGAACTGCTGACAGAGCCTATGGCTGCAGTGGGATATTAGTCCTTGGGGGTCTCATTGAGTAAATCTTATCACTTGGGGGTACTCTTCTTCCTTCTTTAATACCTGACCCTCTGCATCTCTTTCCTTCTGCCTAAATTCCTTTTTACTTTTGTCTATTCCAATTTTTAATTGCAAACCACACCTGAACTGGAGACAAGAGAGGGGGAAAAGTGGCCATGTTTTTGTAGAACTGGATAACCCCTTTAAGGATTTTCCTTAAGTGTTAGCGTCATCTCAAACTATACAGTCTGTGGCTGGGTTCACACTACGTATATTTCAGTCAGTATATGTATATTTCAGGCAGTATATTTCAGTCAGTATTGCAACCAAAACCAGGAGTGGATTAAAAACACAGAAAGGCTCTGTTCACGCAATGTTGAAATTGAGTGGATGGCCGCCATTTAATGTCAAATATTTGCTGTTATTTTAGAACAACGGCTGTTATATTAAAATAATGGCAGTTATTTACTGTTATATGGCGGCCATCCACTCAATTTCACCATTGTGTGAACAGAGCCTTTCTGTGTTTTTAATCCACTCCTGGTTTTGGTTGCAATACTGACTGAAATATACGTAGTGTGAACCCAGCCTGTAGCTGTATTTCAGTTTTCCTCCAACGTCTTAAGCATTCAATACAAGTATTCAGCGGGATCTGCTTACATGGTTCTTTACTGATGTTCCAGTATTCTCTTAAACCTTTAGAGATTGTGCCACGCAATTCTGCCTGCCATGAGGGCCCACCTATATACTTGTAATGCTCACCTAGGCCCACCTAGATGGTTGTATTGGCTGACCCCAGGCCCAACCAGATGATCACAGAGCACAGCTCCAACAATCACCTAGGCCGAACTAGAGGGCTACATAGCACAGCTCCAACAATTACATAGACCCCTTCAGATAATTATAAACCACTCTTACAATGTTCACCTAGGCCCACCCAGTGTACTACTCCCCCCCTGGACCATTTCTTTCCCTAATATTGCCCTCTTAAAGGTGAGAGCTCCCTGCAATACCTTTTCTCCCACCAGAATAGACACAATTTCTTCCCAATATTTTCTCAGTTGGGCACATGTCCAGAAGAGATGTAACATATATAATCCGTCTCCCCCTTGTATTGTTTGGACTTTAATAATACCGTCACTCTGTGCAACCTCAAATAGTCTTTTATCCTCAGTTTTGTCGGCATATTTCAATTGAAAATATTTTAATCTGTGACCCCAATTTTGATCTTTATCACTAATTGCTCGAAACGTCTTAGGCTATGTTCACACAACGTATTAGACCAGCCGTTCCGTGACATCGCTTAAGGCCATATCAGGCCCAGTACTTAAGGGGTTAAGCTGACGACAGAACGTTTTGGACAGGTGTAGAAAAATAAGAAAGAAGAACCATTTTGGTGGGAGACCACAATAATGCACAGAGAAGTATATAACACTGATAATACACAGAGCGGTGATAATACACAAAGAGGGACCCCGCATCACACTGATACTACACAGAGAGGGACCCCGCATCACACTGATACTACACAGAGAGGGACCCCGCATCACACTGATACTACACAGAGAGGGACCCCGCATCACACTGATAATACACAGAGAGGGACCCCGCCTCACACTGATAATACACAGAGAGGGACCCCGCATCACACTGATACTACACTGAGAGGGACCCCGCATCACACTGATACTACACAGAGAGGGACCCCGCATCACACTGATAATACACAGAGGGACCCCGCCTCACACTGATAATACACAGAGAGGGACCCCGCATCACACTGATACTACACAGAGAGGGACCCCGCATCACACTGATAATACACAGAGAGGGACCCCGCATCACACTGATAATACACAGAGAGGGACCCCGCATCACACTGATACTACACAGAGAGGGACCCCCCATCACACTGATAGTACACAGAAAGGAACCCCGCATCACACTGATACTACACAGAGAGGGACCCCGCATCACTCTGATAATACACAGAGAGGGACCCCGCCTCACACTGTTACTACACATAGAGGGACCCCATATCATACTGATAATACATAGAGAGGGACCCCGCATATCACTGATAATACACAAAGAGGGACCCCGCATCAGACTGATAATACACAGAGAGGGACCCCGCATCACACTAATATTACACAGAGAGGGACCCTGCATCACACTGATAATACACAGAGAGGGACCCCGCATCACACTGATACTACACATAGAGGGACCCCGTATCACACTGATAATACACAGAGAGGGACCCCGCATCACACTAATACTACACAGAGAGGGACCCCACATCACACTGATAATACACAGAAAGGGACCCCGCATCACACTGATACTACACATAGAGGGACCCCGCATCACACTGATAATACACAGAGAGGGACCCCGTATCACACTGATAATACATAGAGAATGACCCCGCATCACACTGATACTACACAGAGAGGGACCCCGCATCACACTGATACTGCACTGAGAGGGACCCCGCATCACACTGATACTACACAGAGAGGGACCCCGCATCACACTGATAATACACAGAGAGGGACCCCGCATCACAGTGATACTACACACAGAGAGGGACCCCGCATCACACTGATACTACACAGAGAGGGACCCCGCATCACACTGATAATACACAGAGAGGGGCCCCGCATCACACTGATACTACACAGAGAGGGACCCCCCATCACACTGATAGTACACAGAAAGGAACCCCGCATCACACTGATACTACACAGAGAGGGACCCCGCATCACTCTGATAATACACAGAGAGGGACCCCGCCTCACACTGTTACTACACATAGAGGGACCCCGTATCATACTGATAATACATAGAGAGGGACCCCGCATATCACTGATAATACACAAAGAGGGACCCCGCATCAGACTGATAATACACAGAGAGGGACCCCGCATCACACTAATATTACACAGAGAGGGACCCTGCATCACACTGATAATACACAGAGAGGGACCCCGCATCACACTGATACTACACATAGAGGGACCCCGTATCACACTGATAATACACAGAGAGGGACCCCGCATCACACTAATACTACACAGAGAGGGACCCCACATCACACTGATAATACACAGAGAGGGACCCCGCATCACACTGATACTACACATAGAGGGACCCCGCATCACACTGATAATACACAGAGAGGGACCCCGTATCACACTGATAATACATAGAGAATGACCCCGCATCACACTGATACTACACAGAGAGGGACTCCGCATCACACGATAATACAGAGAGGGACCTCGCATCACACTGATACTACACATAGAGGGACCCCGTATCACACTGATACTACACAGAGAGGGACCCCGCATCACACTGATAATACAGAGAGGGACCCCGCATCACACTGATACTACACAGAGAGGGACCCCGCATCACACTGATAATACAGAGAGGGACCCCGCATCACACTGATACTACACAGAGAGGGGCCCCGTATCACACTGATACTACACAGAGAGGGACCCCGCATCACACTGATAATACACAAAGAGGGACCCCGCATCACACTGATAATACACAGAGAGGGGTGTTCCGCATCAAACTGATAATACACAGAGACGGGCCCCGCATCTCACTGATAATTCATAGAGGAACCTGCTTTACACTGATAATACAGAGAGGGGCCCCGTATCACAATGATACTACACAGAGAGGGACCCCGCATCACACTGATAATACACAGGGAGGGACCCCGCATCACACTGATAATACACAGAGAGGGACCCCGCATCACACTGATAATACACAGAGAGGGACCCCGCATCACACTCGTAATACACAGAGAGGGACCCCGCATCACACTGATAATACACAGAGAGGGGCCCCGCATCACACTGATACTACACAGAGAGGGACCCCCAATCACACTGATAATACACAGAAAGGGACCCCGCATCACACTGATACTACACAGAGAGGGACCCCGCATCACTCTGATAATACACAGAGAGGGACCCCGCATCACACTGATAATACACAGAGAGGGACCCCGCCTCACACTGTTACTACACATAGAGGGACCCCGTATCATACTGATAATACATAGAGAGGGACCCCGCATATCACTGATAATACACAGAGAGAGACCCCGCATCACACTGATAATACACAGAGAGAGACCCCGCATCACACTAATACTACACAGAGAGGGACCCTGCATCACACTGATAATACACAGAGAGGGCCCCCGCATCACACTAATACTACACAGAGAGGGACCCTGCATCACACTGATAATACACAGAGAGGGGCCCCGCATCTCACTGATAATTCATAGAGGAACCTGCTTTACACTGATAATACAGAGAGGGGCCCCGTATCACAATGATACTACACAGAGAGGGACCCCCAATCACACTGATAATACACAGAAAGGGACCCCGCATCACACTGATACTACACAGAGAGGGACCCCGCATCACTCTGATAATACACAGAGAGGGACCCCGCATCACACTGATAATACACAGAGAGGGACCCCGCCTCACACTGTTACTACACATAGAGGGACCCCGTATCATACTGATAATACATAGAGAGGGACCCCGCATATCACTGATAATACACAGAGAGGGACCCCGCATCACACTGATAATACACAGAGAGAGACCCCGCATCACACTAATACTACACAGAGAGGGACCCTGCATCACACTGATAATACACAGAGAGGGCCCCCGCATCACACTGATAATACACAGAGAGGGACCCCGCATCACACTGATAATACACAGAAAGGGACCCCGCATCACACTGATAATACACAGAGAGGGACCCCGCATCACACTCGTAATACACAGAGAGGGACCCCGCATCACACTGATAATACACAGAGAGGGACCCCACATCACACTGATAATACACAGAGAGGGGCCCCGTATCACACTGATAGTACACAGAGAGGGACCCCGCATCACACTGATGATACACAGAAAGTGACCTCTCTTCACACTGATAATACACAGAGAGGGACCCCACATCACACTGATAATACACAGAGAGGGATGCCCCGTATCTCACTGATAATACACAGAGAGGGACCCCGCATCACACTGATAATACACAGAAAGGGACCCCGCATCACAGTGATAATACACGAAGAGGGACCCCGCATCACACTGATAATACACAGAAAGGGACCCCGCATCACAGTGATAATACACGGAGAGAAACCCCGCATCACACTGATAATACACTTAGAGGGACCCCGCATCACACTGATAATAAACATAGAGGGAGCCCGCATCACAGTGATAATACACAGAGAGGGGTGCCCCGTACCACACTGATACTACACAGAGAGGGACCCCACATCACACTGATAATACACAGAGAGGGACCCCTCATCACACTGATAATACACAGAGAGGGACCCCGCATCACACTGATAATACACAGAGAGGGGGGCCCCGTACCACACTGATACTACACAGAGAGGGACCCCGCATCACACTGATAATACACAGAGAGGGACCCCGCATTACATCACATAGAAAGCTATGCTGTGACCTTGTGTTAGTAACAACATTCAAGGACGAGTCTTCTGGTATTAAAGGGGGTGTCTAAGGGAACACAATGTGGTCCCTACTAGGACAGGTTGATGTGATTGCAGCCCTCTACACTGGGACAGGATCATCCCCCTCTGACTTATTTCTTAATGTTAATACAGATGAGACATCCAGAGCAGTCTCCTACTATTCATATAACTTCTCATATCTTCTTTTATTTGGCTTACAGCTCTAAATTTTTTGCAACAATAAAATTCTTATCATCTGCGGCCACCACTAGGGGGCACTAACTGAAGACACATCATGACTGATATTAATAGCGATCATACATTTGTATACACTGAGCTCACAAACCTACAATCTTACTGTTGGGGTCGATTCACATAGATACAGTCATATGAGACAATAGTGAGTGCAGCTCTGGAGTATAATACAGGATGTAACTGTCATCAAATGTTGCATTTTTGGTAATATTTTTAAATTTTAATGTAATAAAATGCACAAATGTGAACAGAGAGCGATAGTTTTGGTGGCTGGAGGACAGTGATCCGGCAGAGTCCTGAGAGGTGAGTAAGACCTGATTTCAGCACCAGCTCTCCGGACAGCTCCAAGTGCTGAATCCCTATAGAGAAGCAGAGTAGCAGAGATTTATAACTACAGGCTTATCGGGAGGTACTACAAGGCTCAGCATACCTTCTGCCAGGAAATATCAGGTCGCTCCCTGGTCCTAAAAGGCTTTATCCTCTTCCCATAGTGAATCCTGGTGCCATCTATACCCCAGGAAAGGGATGAGCACACACCCGGCTGTGCACATAATGGAGAACCTGACCCATCAGACCAGTCACCTTCTTCTATTGCTCCATGTTCAGTTCTCTATTACAGGCACTACCGGGGTGGACAGGGACTACTGGGGTATGACTGGTCTGCAGGGCCCCATACATCTCATGTGTGATCTGACTCCTTTCCACCATAGCCAGAAGGAATAATTTTTATATACAGGATGTAACTCAGGATTAGTACAGGATCCGTAATGTAATTTATGTACACAGTGACCCCACCAGCAGAATAGGGAGTGCAGCTCTGGGGTATGATACAGGATGCAACTCAAGATGAGTATAGGATCAGTTATGTAATGTATGTACACAATGTAGGACTGCCCCGGTATGAGGCCACCGTAACGTGGTGAGGTAGTTTACACCATTTTCAAGTGGTAACCAAGAGCCTGATTATTTTTGTGGAAGTTTTTTTTGGCAGTTTGGGGGGGCTGCTTTTAACTATTTCCATGTCTGTAGTGGGTCTGTATCTTGGTATTGCGGTGAGCTGTTGCATTTTTCTGTGTTTTTGTGTGTTATATACACAGTGACCCCATCAGCAGAATAGTGAGTGCAGCTCTGGGGTATAATACAGGATATAACTCGGGATCAGTACAGGATAAGTAATGTAAGTACACAGTTACCTCACCAGCAAAATAGTGAGTGCAACTCTGCAGTATAAAGCCATGTTCATACCCTGGAACAGACCGGCTGTTCAGTGACCCGGACGGTCTCTGAAAAGATCTTTGGCGCAGCAGCGTTCTGATGCGGGCGCATCCATGCGCGCCTGCATCAGAACTCCCCACAGCACATAATGAAGCTTGCGGCCGGGGCCGCTCACTTCATTGTGTGAACTGATATGGTTTCCTACGGCTGCTACTCACTGAATAGTAGCCACAGAAAACTGACCTGTCAGTCCTTTGCAGCGCCGCGAGGGATCCCAGCCGGATCGTATACTATGTGTATATGCTCCAGCCGAGATCCCATAGAAGAAAAGGCAACGTATGTTTCCGTACAAAGTACGGCCGTTGTTGCCGATTTCATCAACTGCCGTACTTTTATGGAAACATACGTTGTGTGAACATAGCCTAATACAGGATGTTACTCAGGATCAGTAATGTAACGTATGTACTGTACACAGTGACCCCACCAGCAGAATAGTGAGTGCAGCTCTGGAGTATATTACACCTTTGTTCGTAGGCTGAGCCTAGTATTGCAGTTTAGCCCCATTTGACACTACAGATGACATGTAAGTTCTCTCTTCTGCTTGGAGCATACAAGTCTCTGTTATGGGTGAATGTGGGTCAGCAGCTGTGGCCGCTCTCAGCCTCAAAGGGCCCTTTTACACAGAAAGATTATCTGACAGATTATCTGCCAAAGATTTGAAGCTAAAGCCAAGACTGGATTTGAAAAGAGGAGAAATCTCAGGCTTTCCTGTATGACCTGATCTCTGTTTATAGTCTGTTCCTGGTTTTGGCTTCAAATCTTTGGCAGATAATCTGTCAGATAATCTTTTTGTGTAAAAGCCCTTAGCCCTATTACACGGGATGATTATCGTGCGAAAAATCGTTAAATCGTTCCAATTTAAACAATAATCGTTCTGTGTAATTGCAGGCAACAATCAAAAAATCGTATGTATGTCGTTGATCATTGATTTAGATCTGAACCTAATATTATCGTTAATTGTTCGCTAATCGTTCGCTGTAATTCCACATTCGTTCGCTCAAGTTCTGCATTTTTTCACTAATCGTTCAGTGTAATTGCACATTGTTCACTGGTTTTCTGGGATCAGACGGAATAAACGATCATAGTTACGATCGCAATAACGATCATATTAACGATTGTAACTAACAATTATCGTTCTGTGTATTAACCCCTTAACGACACAGGGCATATATTTAAGCCTTGTGGTCGTTAAGGGAGATCACAGCGGGGCCGCACGGCGACCTCGCTCTGAACCGCCGCGGTCCCGGGTGCCGCCTGACAGCTGCATCTGATTACTAGTTGCAGCCGATCCCTGTTGTCTAGTGGGGTGGATCCACACGTCTGTACCTGCCGGATGTTTGAGACGTAATGACGCTGATTCCGGCTCGGCACTCGATTGCTTCCGGCTGCAGCAGCCAAAAGCAATCCAGTGCCTATCTCATTGATCTATGCTGTATAACTATACAGTGTAGATCTCAATGAGAGATCAGTGTACTTATACTAGAAGTAACCTTACCCCCAGGGGGGCTTCTAGGATAAGTGTAAAAAAAAAAAAATGTTGTTGTTAATAAAAAGCCCCCTCCCCTAATAAAAGTTTGAATCACCCCCGTTTTCCCATGTTATAGATAAAAATAAATAAATAAACTTGTTTGTTATCGCCGCGTGCGCAATCGGCCGAACTATTAATTTATCATATTCCTGATCTCGCACGGTAAACGGCGTAAGCGCAAAAGATCCCAAAGTGCTAAATTTTTGGTCGCAACCAAACCAGAAATATTGTAACAAAAAGAGATCAAAAAGTTGCATATGCGCAATCAAGGTATCGATAGGAAGAACATAAGATGGCGCAAAAAAATGACACCTGACACAGCCCCATAGACCAAAGGATAAAAGCGCTATAAGCGTGGGAATAGAGCGATTTTAAGGAACATATATTTGTTAACAATGGTTTGAATTTTTTACAAGCCATCGCATAATATAAAAGTTATACATGTTACATATCGTTGTAATCGTAAAGACTTGAGAAATATATATAACAAGTCAGTTTTACCCCAGGGTGAATGGCGTAAAAACAAATACCCCCCGAATAAACAAAATGCGTTGTTTTTTTTTCAATTTCACCACACATTTATTTTTTTCTGGTTTTGCAGTGTACTTTTTGAAATACAGTCAGCCTATCTTTGCAAAGTTCAATTAGTGGCACAAAAAATAAGGGTTCATGTGGGTTTCTAGGTGAAAAATTGCAAGTGCTATGGCCTTTTCAGCACAAGGAGGAAAAAACGAAAACGCAAAAATTAAAATTGGCTCTGTCCGTAAGGGGTTAATAGCTCTATCCTACCTGAGTAACATCCAACATGGCCGTCATGTCAGCAACAACATTCAGCCAACTCTCTTCATACTCCTGAAATGTATATGCTGTATAGGTTTTAGGCTGCTACATCTGCCGCATGTGCTGTTACTATTGGTATCTTCAGCCGTGTATATAGTCAGTACTATGTGAGGTATATAGAGCATCTATAGACTGCTGTGATTTTGTATTTCAGATTGCATCGTTGCATATGCTATGTATGAACTGATGAAGTTCAGGGCCCACGAGAAGGGACTTGTGGATGACGTACGTGGGAAAACTACTGACAACATTGTTACCGGTTAGTGTATATAGATTAGCCAGGAACCTATTCTGTGATGTTAGGGCCCATCAGCTGGTTGTTTATGAAGCCCCCCTACCCAGGAAAAGAGCAACACAGCTGGGGCCATGTATATGTAATAATATGGGGGAATATGAGCTGTCTTATAATATGTCATCTAGGACAGGCTGCGTTATGAGTGTTCTGCACTTGGGCGCTTTTTTTTTTTGTGTGTTTTTCCCTTTTGTTTTTCATATATTGATATCCAGATGATTATGTTGGATTTGGTACATTGATGACCAGCGTTTTTTTGTTTGTTTGTTTGTTTTTAATAAAATGGTGAACGAAGGGTCTGGGGGTGTTTTTTAATCAAAGACTTTTCTCTATTGCATTGTGTTTTATTTTATGCTTAGTAGTGTAAGCTTTATGATAGATGGCATTGCTAAGTCGGGGCCTAGTTTTAGCCGGTATAAAATTGCTAACACTAACCCCCCCCCCCCCCCATTATTACCCAAATACCCAACGCATTGGGGTACTGGGAAAAGCCGAGTACCAGTAGTCCCAGAGCGTCAAATTTGGCGCTCCTGGACTGGGTGGTAGCAGGCCAATTTTGACACTGTGGGATTAGTGGTACCCGGTTGTGTCCAGTGGGTATAGGGGTAATATTGGGTGGGAGTAGTGTTAGCCATTTTATACCGAATGACATTAGGCACTGACTTAGAAATGGATGCCGTCTATCAGACAGCTTCCACTACTAAGCCTGAAATAAAATAAAAAAAATAGAACATTACAATAGAGAAACATCCATTATTCAAAAAAGAACACCCCCATCCCCATTGTTGACCATTTTCTTTTTCAAAAAAACAATACTGGTCATAGCCAAAGTCCACCTAATCCAAGGCAGTCCTCTGTATACTGATAACTGAAAAATAAAACACACACAAAAAAAGGCCAGGAGCAGAACACCCATCATTGTGACAGGTGTTCCGCACATTACAGTATGCAGCATTTTGGCAGATGCTGCTTACAATATTCCACACAAGGGGTTAAGTTAGGATGCAGAGCATTCACACTTAACCCTTTGTGTGCCAGACTGAACAATGTGGCCCCCAGGAGATTAAATGAGGATGCATGCCACATAACCCACCACTGCCCGGCTAATACATTACCTGCCCACATAACCCCCAGCTGCCCGGCTAATACATTACCTGCCCACACAACCCACCGCTGCCCGGCTAAAACATTACCTGCCCACGTAACCCCCAGCTGCCCTGCTAATACATTACCTGCCACGTAACCCCCAGCTGCCCGGCTAATACATTACCTGCCCACGTAACCCACCCCTGCCCGGCTAATACATTACCTGCCCACGTAACCCCCAGCTGCCCGGCTAATACATTACCTGCCCACGTAACCCACCGCTGCCCGGCTAATACATTTCCTGCCCGCGTACCCCCCGCTGCCCGGCTAATACATTACCTGCCCACGTAACCCACCCCTGCCCGGCTAATACATTACCTGCCCACGTACCTCACCGCTGCCCGGCTAATACATTACCTTCCCACGTAACCCCCAGATGCCCGGCTAATACATTACCTGCTCACCACTGTCCGATCAGCTGACATAATGTCGGCTGATCATTGTCTTTCAACGGGCTAAATTGATATGATAGCAATGGTCTGCTGGCCGTTGGTCCGTGTAATAGGGGTGGTGGAAGCAGACCGCTGCTATCTTCTATGGGCTGCCCGGACAATCTGATCATCTAGACATCCGCTCCCTGCACCATCCTTCCCTTTCCTGCTCGCTGTCTGTGTGTAATAGCACAGACAGCGAGCAAGGAACACTCGCTTGCACTTTAAGGGCTAGTTCACACTACGGAATCCGCACGGATGAGCTCCTGCGGATTTTGTGCGTAGGCAGATTCCGATGTCTGCCCCAAAAAGAATTGCAGATAGCAGAATGTAGCATAGAATAAAATCTATGGGACGCCCAGATGTTCAAGTGGGGGCGCACATAGAATCCACCAGAGCTTATCCGCCCGGATTCCATTGTGTTAATGCGCAATAATGTTGGCTGTGTAATAGGGCCATTACTCTCACTCCAAGTGGGCTATTGTACTCGGTTCTACTCACTATGAGGTTCATTATCCCAGTTGCAAATAGATGACTTAGTGTGACAGCTAAATCTAAGTGAGTAATGTACCAGGTACATAGACCCACTATGCCGTCCATTATCCCACATTCTCACACTGAATAAGCTATTTGCAAGTGATTAAATGTACCAGGTACAGAGATCCACGTTATATAAGAGCAGAAGTACCAGGTACATAGATCCATGTTATAAAAGAGCAGAAGTACCAGGTACATAGATCCATGTTATAAAAGAGCAGAAGTACCAGGTACAGAGATCCACGTTATAAAAGAGAAGAAGTACCAGGTACATAGATCCGTGTTATAAAAGAGCAGATATACCAGGTACATAGATCCATGTTATAAAAGAGCAGAAGTACCGGGTACATAGATCCACGTTATAAAAGAGCAGAAGTACCAGGTACATAGATCCATGTTATAAAAGAGCAGAAGTACCGGGTACATAGATCCATGTTATAAAAGAGCAGAAGTACCAGGTACATAGATCCATGTTATAAAAGAGCAGATATACCAGGTACATAGATCCATGTTATAAAAGAGCAGATATACCAGGTACAGAGATCCACGTTATAAAAGAGCAGAAGTACCGGGTACAGAGATCCATGTTATAAAAGAGCAGAAGTACCAGGTACATAGATCCATGTTATAAAAGAGCAGAAGTACCAGGTACAGAGATCCACGTTATAAAAGAGCAGAAGTACCGGGTACATAGATCCATGTTATAAAAGAGCAGAAGTACCAGGTACAGAGATCCATGTTATAAAAGAGAAGAAGTACCAGGTACATAGATCCATGTTATAAAAGAGCAGAAGTACCAGATACATAGATCCACGTTATAAAAGAGCAGAAGTACCGGGTACATAGATCCATGTTATAAAAGAGCAGAAGTACCAGGTACATAGATCCACTTGGATTTAGCATCCTCACACTGAGTAAGCTATTTCCAAGTGAGGGAATGGACAGGGTACATAGATTTATTTGGATTTAGAGGCAACCCTAAAAGTATGTTAAGGACCTGTGATGATGTCATGGTCATTGGTCACATGACCATGCTCTCCCAGGTCCTTTACCTAGGGGGCGGTGTAACTGAATATGGAGCACAGGGGAGCTGCTGGAGAAGAGAAGAGACTCCCTCTTTCAGGGTAATGGGTGACCAGGGAGACAACCCTGTCCTGTCCTGGGGCTGAGAATAGAGAAAGTGGTGGTGGGGGAGGAGAGATACCACTAGAAGGGGAGGTGAGAGGAGTCACTGCTGATATTACTGGGAGGAGGAGAGTAGGGCTTAAAACTGCCTATGGTTGCCTGGATACCAGTGATGCCGTAGAGCTGTGGTTGCCTGGATACCAGTGATGATTAGTACCTGTGGTTGCCTGGATACCAGTAATACCTTAGACCTGTGGTTGCCTGGATACCAGTGATGCTTTAGAGCTGTGGTTGCCTGGATACCAGTGATGATTAGTACCTGTGGTTGCCTGGATACCAGTAATTCCTTAGACCTGGGGTTGCCTGGATACCAGTAGTGATTAGTACCTGTTGTTGCCTGGATACCAGTGGTGCCTAGTACCTGTTGTTGCCTGGATACCAGTGATTCCTAGTACTTGTTGTTGCCTGGATACCAGTGATGTATAGTAGCTGTTGTTTCCTGGATACCAGTGATTCCTAGTACCTGTTGTTGCCTGGATACCAGTGATGTATAGTACCTGTTGTTGCCTGGATACCAGTGATTCCTAGTACTTGTTGTTGCCTGGATACCAGTAATGTATAGTAGCTGTTGTGGCCTGGATACCAGTGATGTCTAGTATGTGTTGGTTTCCTTGATACCATTGATGCCTAGCATCTCAGCTTTCTTCAGCACAGCACACGTGATGCCAGTCGTGCGCTGAGCGCCGTGAAAGGGAGCAGCCATTGGCTCCTTGCTGCCACTGTCAGTGCTGAGTTTCTTCATCAGGAGCGCTCACAATTAGGGCCAGCTCACACGGAGGAAAAGTTGCTGAATCCCGCCTGCCTCAGCGTGTTAATGGGATGGCTCGTGTGCCTCCACTTCCACTGCTCTCCGCTCAAAGAATTGACATGTCCACAAGCCATCCCATAGACACACTGTGTGACACTGAGGCAGGCGGATATTCCGCCACTTTTGCTCCGTGTGAACTGGCACTTAATAAAGCCACTTGCAGCACCCGGTGTGGGGGGAGCGGGACAAACATAAATCAATATATATATAGTGTTTGTTCTCCATCTTTGCTTTCTCTTACAGATGAGCCGATTCTGTAGCTGGCAGCAATGCAGTATATCAGTGTCACTATGTGCAGCATTTATACTCATCAGTCCTGATCACATAACAATAATTTTACAGCATCACAGTTTATGATTAATAATGGTTTTATTGTTAATATTCTCCTTTGTTATAACTGATCATTTATCACTACGATTTCTCAGAAACAAGTGAATATTGGTGATATTTAGCAACATTTCATAGGTGATTAATATGGTGTATTCAAGCATAAGCTTAGGGTCCATCCACCGCTAACTGCTCCTCCCTCGTCACTGACTGCTCCTCCCTCCCTCACAGGCCCCTCCTCCATCACTGACTGCTCCTCCCTCATCACTGACTGCTCCTCCCTCACAGGCCCCTCCTCCATCACTGACTGCTCCTCCCTCATCACTGACTGCTCCTCCCTCACAGGCCCCTCCTCCATCACTGACTGCTCCTCCCTCATCACAGGCCTCTCCTCCATCACTGACTGCTCCTCCCTCATCACTGACTGCTCCTCCCTCACAGGCCACTCCTCCATCACTGACTGCTCCTTCCTCATCACTAACTGCTCTTGCCTCACTCACAGGCCTCTCCTCCATCACTGACTGCTCCTCTCTCACTTACAGGCCCCTCTTCCATCACTGATTGCTCCTCCCTTACAAACAGGCCCCTCCTCCATTACTGAATACTCCTCCCTCATCAATAACAGTCCTCTCCTCTATCACTGACTGCACGTCCCTCACTCACAGGCCTCTCATCCATCACTGATTGCCTCTTCCTAATCATTGATGCAAACAACCTCCAACTCCAGACTACACGGATTATGGGGCGCAGGTCCAACTTGAGATCGAGGCACAGTGAGTAATAAAAATATATATTTTATTGTGGAGACTCAACGCGTTTCGGAACCGCACCGGTTCCTTTCTCAAGAGTCATGAAAGAGTCATTGAGAAAGGAACCGGTGCGGTTCCGAAATGCGTTGAGTCTCCACAATAAAATATATATTTTTATTACTCACTGTGCCTCGATCTCAAGTTGGACCTGCGCCCCATAATCCGTGTAGTCTGGAGTTGGAGGTTGTTTGCATCATTGTTTCCTGTTGGATATCGGGAGTGGCTGCGGTCCTTGATATATACGCTGCAGAGTGTTGTGCCTCCCTTTGCACAACCACATCAGGTGAGGGTTGCCGTGCACCCCTATCCCTTTTTCACCTTGCCCTTCTGATCCTCGCCATGGAGCGCTGTCGCCCTTTGTTTTTTCTTCCTAATCATTGACAGGTCCCTCCTCCCTCACTTACAGACCCTTCCCCATCACTGTCAGACTCCTCCTTCATCACCAACTGCTCCTGCCTCATGAATGGACAAATGGACCCTGACTTGGATTACACCAGATAACACAATACTCCCTTCGAAATAATCGCGCAGATGACCAGATTGGCAAGGTCCTGGGATTGCAGTGATAGGACTAATAGAGAGCACACTAAACAACAGGTAGGTACAAATAGAATTTTTTTTTACTGAACGAGGGACGTGTTTTGGCTCTCGCATCTAATAGAGTTTACAAAGCCTCAAATCCAAAGTAATTTAAAGGGCAAGCCCCATGCCCTCTATATATGACTTTGGGGCTTTCTCTTTAAATATGACTTTGGATATGAGTGTTTGTAAGCTTGAGAAAGGCTCTATTAGATGCGAGAGCCGAAACACTTGTTTAGTAAAAGACTCTCCGTTTGTATCTACCTGCTGTTCAGAGTGCCCTCTGTTAGCACTATCACAGCAATCCCAGGACCTTGCCAGTCCGGTCATCTGCAGGGCCATTTCGAAGGAAGTATTGTGCTATCTGGCGTAATCCAAGCCAGGGTCTATTCATCCCTGTTACACCTAGTCGCTGACTAGAGTGCATCCCGGCCAGCTGTACTGATTCCCCTGGATATAATAGCTCTGCATAAAGCTGTGCTTAGTGCACAACCAACTAAGGTGAGTGTGCAGTTACAGGAACCTTGTCTGCACTGTTTGTCTGACCTACTTTATACCAGGGCTGTAAACTCGGAGCTAGTTTTGGGTGAAGTCGGAGTCGTAAAAAAATTTACCCACTTCGACTCCAGCTTTTAAATAATCTTAAAATTTTTTAGAATTGTTTTGATATAAATTTTATACGTTTTGATCATCAATATATTTTATGAGCAACATTCAAATAGGACACTGCCCCTATTAGATAAGGGTGATCGGGAAAAAGTTGTCGGTCACTATTTGCCAGTTTGTTTCTGAGCTTGAAGAGTCCATTGTTTAGGGGGAGATCTGTGCTGTTCTCTTCCTGGATGCTGGATGAATGTATATGAGCAGCAGTGTAATAAGAAGGAGGAGGAGAAACCATAAATCGTGTACACTGTGTGTTTGTGCGCTATGATTGCAGCAGGTTATGTGTGTGTGTGTGCTATTGCTACAGCAGGCTGTGTGTGTGTGTGTGTGTGTGTGTGTGTGTGTGCTATGGCTGCAGCAGGCTGTGCATGTGTTCTATGGCTGCAGCAGGCTATGTGTGTATGTGTGTGTGCTATGGCTGCAGCAGGCTATGTGTGTATGTGTGTGTGCTATGGCTGCAGCAGGCTGTGTGTTGGCTATTGAAATTAAAGGGGTACTCTGGGCAACAGTGAAAAATCCAGGGGGAAACTGGGGTGGTTGGTTCATAATAAAGAAATTCTATTTACCCGTTCCCGTGAAACCTATTATCCTGGTCACGCCCCTCTGGGGGGTGGACCTCTCAGACATCTGCACATGTGTGCACGTATACAAAATATATATATAATGTTAGCAAAGAAGTGGTTGAGACCATTTGGATGTCGGGTGCCCAAAGTAAAAATCCAAAAAGCTTTGCGGTTTAGGAGCATATTACGTCTGTCTCCGTCGCGTGGAGGTTGGGCAACATGTTCATTGCCTGTACAAGAAAAACTGGCCGCTACATCGCCATACCTGCCTTTGGTGATTATCTTAATGCCAACCCCTTACACTTGAGGTTCACATTGGAGTGGAATACCTAAAGCATTTCCTTTTTAGACTTAACTTTAGTTGGCAATATACACGAACAGACAGTGAGTACCAACACGTATCACAAGCCCATAGCTGCCAACACTATCCTGTGCGCCCAATCATGCCATCCACCACACACAATTAAAGCTGAACCACTAGGGGAACTCACAAGAGCAAAACGTAATTGCTCTGGTGAGGGGATGTGGCTACAAGAAAAACGCCAAGTGTTGGACAGATTGTCTGAACGTGGCTATAAAAATGGATGTTGGATCCTGCTGAGAAGAGGGTAGCTGGACGCACACGTGACACTCTACTAAATAGGGGAACTTCTTGGTCATTCTTCTGCTAAATTCCCCTCTTTGGTGACTGGTTTTCAGGCCAGGCTGTAAAGGCCTCATCCCCCGGAGCAGCAGGAAAAGGATACAAGTAGAATATGAAGCTATGGAGGAGACTGACAAAAAGCTCAACAACTGGAGAACGTCCGGCAGATGAGGAGCGGGCGTGACGCCCCTGAGGATCAGATGAGGACAGAGACGGCTGAGCCGCAGGTATCACCTCATACATAGACCAACATTAGATTTCCACTGTGGTTATTGGTGCGGAAATGGCACAGATTTTCCCTTTGACAAATAATCCCACAAGATTTCTGCTGCACTTAATCCCTCCTTGACTGGAGTGCTGCAAAATATTTTTAGGAAACAAAAGATACGAAGATGGAAAATAAAGATATTGGGGGAGATTTATTAAACCTTATGAAAAACTATATGTTCCTATAGTGCACGGAGCGCTGAGGATGAGTAGGATTCTTGCTGTCATCTTCGGCACCGTTTCTGTTATATTAGGAGATTAATCCGTATGCTAATAAATTGTTTTGGTGCACTGTCCAGCCCGCTCTGCTGATATTCATTAGGGGGGGTGGAGCCGCCAGGGGGCAGATCAGTTCATGTTGGAGCTGTAGCCCCGCCCCCAGTGCACCAAAACAACTTATAACATAGGGATTTAACTCCTAATATCACAGAAATTGTGCTAAGGATGAAGGGAAGAAACTTAACTTCATCCTCAGCGCCCTGTGTGAGAGATATCACCAGTAGTAATAGTTTCCCTTAACATTGCAGTACAAAGTGTATAACACTGTCATTAGTTCTGTAGGTGTTCAATGGATGACAGATTTGCTTTAAAGAAATTATCTAGGATTAGAAAAACATTCTTCCAAAAATAGCGACATACGTGTCCTCAGGTTGTGTGTGGTATTACAACTCAGTTCCATTCACTTCAGCGGATCTGAGCTGCAATTCCATAAACAAACTGAGGACAGGAGTGGTGCTGTTTCTATAGGAATACGGTCATGTTTTACTAATCATGGATAACCTCTTTAAGGTTTTTAGTGTGGTTTTGCCAAACAAATAAAGAATTGTTCTGGAGATTTAAAAATACCCCCCTTAAATTACTAATACATTGCTTTAATAAAGTTACATTACTTTCTAAGATAACTTTATTAAAATAAATGTATGTATTTTGGTAGCAAATAGTCGACCATTTATTCATACATTTCCAGCAGGAATAAAAGGAGTGACACAATGCAGAGTGCTCCCAAGAGACGCTCCACAATTGCTTTCCGTAATATGAGTTTTTCCTAAACTAGACATGTCAGGAGAGCTGACCGATCCTCCAGATCCTCTGATCAGTGCTTTACTCTCTCATATAGTCGGCAGTGTGATGACTTGTGTACAAATGATTCTGACCACTGTATGGCGGTATTATTGGCTGTATTGTTCTTTGTGTAGCGGTAATTGATACTTGTCACCTGTGCCTGATCATGTGACTTGGTGCTTCCATGGTCCACTGTGTTTTTTCCTTCTTATGACCATAGTGTAGACCACATGTTTAAGTATCAAAGACTGTCATCAAGTAGAGCAAGAGTACAGTGACATGCGTTGTGTACTGCAATAGGGGGTAACCCCCCCCCCCCCACACACACACACACACACACACACCTAATGGGGAAATTGCCTAACTACCGGGGGCATCTACTTATGAGGGGGGATTAACCTACTGCACTTCTGCCCCTTCATTCTAGCAATCAGTAAGGGTCTCAGCACCTTTTCCCCACCCACACAATCTTCTAGCGTGTCACTATGACATATCAGAAGTTTGTCCAAATAATAGGAAACCTTTAAAAATGTTAAATAAAAATATAAGAAAACTGCCCACTTGATGAAAATTTAACTCACCCCCTTTTTCCCATTTTTCAAATAAAAATGTAACTAAAAATAGCGAGACTTGGTATCACCATGTGCGGAATGATCCGGACACTACCTGGAAGTAAAGACACAGACACAAAGATGTAAAGGGGCAAAAAAAGATATTTTATTTCAAGTTATAGGAAGAGTAATTTTACATGTATGACTGTGGGGGCTGTGAGGCTGAGATGATCCTGAGGAAGGCAAAAACCCCTAAGAGGGAAGAGTCAATTGTCCTCAAGGGGAAAAATTCCTTCCCGACCCCAAATGTGGCGATCAGAGCAAGTCCCAGGATCACAGCCGCTATCTATGTGTAGTGCATGTTTATGTGTATATATATATATATATATGTGTGTGTGTAGTCGTCATGTGTCTGTGAGGTGCGATACTTACCAGGCCTGTAGCGGAGAGTTCAGGGATAATAGCGCTGTGGTAAGATCACTGGTGTCAATGGCCCCAGGGCTACAACAAGCAGCTATTATTCCTGAGCTCTCCGGGTGCCAGATGGGAAATACTCACCGGCTGCTCCTGGGGTGTAGAGGGTCATCAGGAGGTGGTGGTGGTTTCTGATGCCAGCAGACATGAATTTACTGTGCAGCGGCGGGAGGGGGTTAAAGGAGTCTTCACCTCCTTTTTTTGATTTTAAAGGGGTCCTCCTTTTCCCCATTTGAGGCAAATAAACCCCAATGATGTTAATGGCGCCTCATTTGCCTTTTGATGTTAAAGGAGTTATCTGGGGAGCCGAACAGGCATTTCCTTTCCTCTCTCACCGGCATCTCACTTCCAGTTTGGTGACATCTCATCCTGACAACTTCTGACCTGGCATAGAGGTGGCGGCTGAGGTGGGAGATCAGGTACTATGGTGTAATCATACACATGTGGGTGAAAACCAGTCCCACCGGTAGTGGCCAGTGTATGCACAATGATGGAATATCGTGTGTACATTGGCTACCACTGGTTTCACCCACATGTGACAATCACAGCCCAGTACCTGCCCCACTGTCTCAGCCCGCTGCCTTTATGCCAAGTCAGATAGTGTAGAATGAGAAGACACCAAACCAGAGGAGAGACAAAAGGAAAGATAATGCCTTCTAGCTCCCTAGCTAACTTATCTAAGGGCGCCTCCTCCAGACCCCTCTAGGTGTTCTAAGAGTCTAGTCCTCCTATCTCTGATGGTAAAAGGGGGGCTCCTCCTTCCCCTATATGAGGCAAATAAATCCTCCTGATGTTATGGGCCCCTGTTTGCCTCTAGATGTTAAAAGGAGTTACCTGGGAAGCTGAAAAGATATTTCCACCATTACCAGCATCTCACTTCCAGTTGGGACCCATCTCATCCCAACATCTTCTCACCTGGCAAAGGTCTGAGACAGTAGATCAGGTACTATGGTGTGATCACCACATGTGGGTGAAACTCACCGCCAGCAGTGGTCAATGTACGCACAATGTTGTGATGACATTGACAACATTGTTTGTACATTGACCGCCACTGGTTTCACCCGCATGCGACAATCACAACAAAGTACCTGGCCCACTGTCTCAGGCCGCCTCCGTTTTGCCAGATAAGAAGATGATGGTGCGAGAGGAGACCAAACTAGAAGTGAGACGCCGGCGAGGAAGGAAATGCCTTTTTAGTAACCTAGATAACCCCTTTAAGGGCACCTCCTCCAGACCCCTCTAGGTGTTCTTAGAGTCTAGTCCTCCTATTTTTGATGGTAAAGGGGGCTCCTCCTTCCCCCATAAGAGGCAAATAAATCCTCCGGATGTTATGGGCCCTATTTGCCTCTAGATGTTAAAAGGGGTTATCTGGGGAGCTGAAAAGATATTTCCACCATTACCAGCATCTCACTTCCAGTTCGGACTCATCTCATTCCAACATCTTCTGACCTGGCAAAGGTCTGAGACAGTAGATCAGGTACTATGGTGTGATCACCACATGTGGGTGAAACTCACCGCCAGCAGTGGTCAATGTACGCACAATGTTGTGATGACATTGACAACATTGTTTGTACATTGACCGCCACTGGTTTCACCCGCATGCGACAATCACAACAAAGTACCTGGCCCACTGTCTCAGGCCGCCTCCGTTTTGCCAGATAAGAAGATGATGGTGCGAGAGGAGACCAAACTAGAAGTGAGACGCCGGCGAGGAAGGAAATGCCTTTTTAGTTACCTAGATAACCCCTTTAAGGGCACCTCCTCCAGACCCCTCTAGGTGTTGTGAGTGTCTATTCCTCCTATCTCTGATGGTAAAAGGGGGCTCCTCCTCCCCCATGTGTGGTAAATGTGTCCTGCGGATGTTATTGGCGTCCCATTTACCACTTGATGTTCCGGACGCCTCCTCCTCCAGACAGCTCCAGATGGTCGGGTGTCTTCTCCTCACTCTGGCGGCGCGGTGTTACCTAGATAGGATATATAACAAGCAATGTGTTAATAATGACAGGTTACATATATAGGCTCCATATAAATACACAGTCAGAATAAAAGTGATCTGAGGTGTGATGGGATTTTGGGTACTCACCTTTACTCCTCCTTGGTGGCGCAGCAGCAGCAGAACAGCGCCCGCAGTCTATAAGGGAAGGAGAAAAACCAGCATGACTTTCCTGAGATCAGACCCGTCAGCAGTGATGGGGAATAGACATTATACTGGAGAGAGGGGACTCAGTGCTATCCTAGTGGGTGTGATACAGGCGGCACCATGTCACTTGTATGTCTGTATTATGTACATGAGGCCTTTCGTGGTTATTATATGTGACTGATAATATAATATATAGTGATGACATGAGGATATACAGTGCAGCAATAGAGGTGTGTTATCATGTAAGTGTATCATCCCTTATATTTACCTGGATAAGATGGATCTCCTTCTGCTGCTGCTTCTGCCGAGGAGAAGTGACCAAGAAATGGAGGGAAATCAATGGTTAGTGTAAGGAAACCAGAACTTCTGAGCACATTATATAGAAACAATATAAAGCAAATGTATTCCTATAGCTGGGCCATCAGCTCCTGCAGCTACATGTATTATAGTCAGGTCTAGTTCTATCCTTCCAGCATTTATTACCAGCTCTATTCACTCCACAGTAATATAATATTCACCATTACCCACAATAGAAATTAAATCCAGCTCCAAATAGAGCGCCCCCTGTCCTCTCTATACAGGATTATAAATAACAAATCCTTGTATTCACAATGTTATCAGTTTTGTTTCATTACCTGGGGATCTCCTCAGTCGTCGCCTCTTCCTCCTCGTCCTGCTCTTCTTCTCTGTGTATAGAATGTAAACCATCTCATATATAAATGTATTATTATATAACACATTATATGGTTCATTGTAAAGAAAGTGATTGCAAAGGTAATGGATTGAGCTGTACATTGCTGTATGCGTTTACTATGATAGTACTATATATGTCGGGAACGGACAAAAAAAAACATGTATTCACAATACTCTAAGCTTTGTTTCATTACCTGGGGATCTCCTCGGTGGTCGCCTCGTCTTCCTCATCTTCCTCTTCTCTGTGTATAGAATGAAAACCATCTCATATATAAATATATTGTTATATTACAGATTATAGAGTTTATTGTAAAGAAAGTGATTACAAAGGTAATGGATTGTACATTGCGTTGACCATAGTGGTACTATATATGTCAAGTAAACTAAAGTATGAAGTGTATGCGGACCCTAATGGCTATCTCACAGTGCCAGCAGTTTGGTATGTGAATAAATGCTGTTCAAATAAATGGAAAAATATGATGCTATGTCTAACTAGAGCGCCCCCTATCCTGTCCTCCTGCAGCTCCTCTCTCTATACTGGATGGTGAAAAAATAAACATGTATTTACAACACTATAAGCTTTGAGCCCTCACCTGGGGATGTCCGCCGCCTCGTCCTCATCCGCGTCTTCGTCAACTTCACTGAATATAGAATATAAACCAGCTCATATTTATACATATATAAAGATCTATTAAGACCGGTGTATGCCCAGGGGCGCACATTGGCAAATCTGCTCCGTAGTTTTTGGGGATATGTGACTACACAGAGTTTTGGATGGGGAACTCTGATCTCCATGGACTCATATTGTTATCCCACATAATGTAGATGATTTTATCTCTTCTTCATACTTACATGATGGTCTGCAGGTTAGGGTGCCAGGTGCGTAGTGGAAACCGGCCCTTCCTGTAACAGAGAACATAGGTTTGGTTAGGATGATTGTTACTTTGTCCCATTTGAAACTTTCAGAAAATGTTATTTGTTGTGACGTCTCAATAAAAACATGAATTCCACTAATGATATTTATTAACCCCTTATCATCACTGCCAGTTGTCTCCCTAACACTGTTGCTCTATTTTAAAATTTGACATGAATAATTTTTTATGGCAGTAACTTCTTTTTATGCCTCTAAGTGATTCTGACATTGCGTTCCATGACACATCAAGTGTTATGCTAGTGGCAATTTATTTTATTTTTTTGTAAAACAGGGTGCGTTCACACGTACCAGATCCGCAGCGGATTTCACGCTGCGAGTTTGCAGCGAAATACACTGCGGATTCAGTACTTTGAAGGTGAATGGGTCCCATACATGCAGCGGGGCCGCAGCTGTGTGAGGCTCCCGGCTCCCCTCACTCCTCTTCAGCCAATCAGTGCTGCCGTGCACTGATTGGCTGAAGAGGAGCGAGGGGAGCCTCACAATGCCGCGGCGCCGAGCAGCTAATGTATGCTCGGGGCTGCGGGCTGTGGCGGGCGGCGGTGGATCCGCTGCGTGTATGGGACCCATTCACCTTCACAGTACTGAATCCGCAGTGGACTTTGCTACAAACCCTAAAAAATCTAAAATTTCTTGAACACATAGGATTTTAGTTGAAATTCTCTACTTGCCTGATAAATTAATTATTATTGATAATTTGTTGACAAAATTTAATATTTAATTTTTTAATTTTGTTTAGAACGTTTAAGAGCTTAAACATTTAGTAGCAGTTTTCCATATTTCGATGAAAATGTAAAAAATATTTTGGAACCACCCTATTTCAAAACCTGCACCCCCTAAACTGAGGAAAAAAAATCAAATCAACTTGTGCCAAAATGAATTTAATTTTTTTTTTTTTTTCTCATTTTCTAGTTTAATAGTTTTTTTTCTCTGTAACATAGCAGCCGGTGTTGGAAGAGAACTGCAACTCCATATTTATTCCCTGATTCTGAAGTTTGAGAAATCTGTTAATAGCGTCTCTAGGGCTCAACATGTCTGACACATAGGTCTTAGACACCAAGGAGCACCTAGTGGATTTAGGGGTCCCCCTTTTATTTAGGATATTATGTAGGCCTCATATCAATTTGCAGAGGGCTTGGGGTGCTAACATATTTTTGTGTGAAATGCTGATGTTTTTTTTGGTGCATTCTAGGCCACATATGATCGCTTTTTATTCTATTCTTTTATGGGGTGAAGCAAATAAAAAACAAAAACAAACAAACTATGATAAAAATGATTTATTTGATGTCATTGCTGTTTTTTGGTGTAGTGTTATTACCTGAACATCCATGGCGCATCCATGACCTTCATCTTCCACCTATTACATGACAAAAAAAATTGCATATTATAAAGGAAATATTAGTCAGTCCTCCAAGTGCTGCATATTGTGGGAGATTTTATAGAAACTGGTAAATTGGAAATCCACTGCCTAGATGTATTAAAGCAGATGGTCTGACTATAAAAGCGCTCTTAGCACTTGGTATTTGGGTTTAAATATTTGAAAAATTTGCGCAAAATCTTGGTTAAACTATGTTTAACGTACAATCTGTGAGTGCACCTTTAAAAAAAGTCTTCTTACTTTTCTTATATTAAACCAATGGACATTTTTTTAACATACCCAAGGTGACGTTGCTAGTTCTCCCTTCTGTGTACCTGAGTAAGTGTCTTAAAGGCGTGGCTTAACCTCTAAAGTGCCACCGCTCCGATTCCCTCCTGCCTTTCCCCTATCAACTTGACTGATTGTTTTGGCTTGGCCGTCAGTCATGATGATAGAGGAGACTTAGTTGAGACAAAGGGCCATGTTACACGGACTGATCGGCAATGTAAATGAGCGCTGACCTGCTAGATTGTCAATCATTTACTGAGCCTAATATACGCCTCAATAATAGAGCAGCAAGGGCTGTTTATATCTTTGGCGATGTCCAAGCAGTCCTTATATATAAAGTATATACATGTGCTTCTGCTCGCTTCCCGGTATACATGTGCTTCTGCTCGCTGCCCGGTATCTTCCTGGCTGCTGCTGCTGCTGTCAGGAAGATACCGAGGAGCAGGCAGAAGCACCTGGCAGAGTGGAGCAGAGGCTTGTTGGTTTTAGACGAGACCCCCTACAAACATGTCTTTGTGACTGATGTAACTATAATATTACTGTCACATATATTACCATGAGATACTTACACCCAGTTCTCGAACTCCTCCCTGATCTTTTCATCCCTGTTAGGAAAAGAATAGAGAAGATAGTGAAAACCTAACACACATCAGACACATCAGTTTTCTAGGAGAACTTTATCAATAAGAAGACAATTTAGGCATTCTCGCCATGATCGGTGTCTATAGGGGAGGAATTATAGGGTCACACAAGTTTTATCTTTTAATTTTACATTTAAAGAAAATGCTGCAACGTTTTCTAGAAAAAATGCAAGCAAAAGCAATCAAAAATGTTTCTTTCAAATCAGCTGGTGACATGGATTTGTAATTTACTTCTATTAAAAATCTCAAGTCTTCCAGTACTTATCAGCTGCTGTATGTCCAGCATGAAGTGGTGTATTCTTTCCAGTCTGGTGAGCAGGAGAGGTTTTCTATGGGGATTTGCTACTGCTCTGGACAGTTCCCGTCCCAGACAGAGGTGGCATCAGAGAGCACTGTGTCAGACAGGAAAGAATACACCACTTCCTGCAGGACATACAGCAGCTGATACCTACTTGAAGAGTTTTTTTAGTAGAAGTAAATTACTAATACTTTAAAAAAAAAAAACTAATAACTTAAAAGAACACAAATATTTGTAGGCTTGTTGTTACTAGCCTCTCTCCCTGTCAATCATTCTGCCGAGCACGCTGACAGGCAGACAGCGGTGACTAGATGGGCACCCAGATGACTACCTCCCTGTCTCTGCCTGCTGCGCGCTCTAGTAGTAAAACCTCTTTTTCTCCGATATACAGCTTCTGCTGCAGCCACGGCCGGTACTTGCCCAGGCTGCTCAGGAGCTGTATACAGTGCTCCAGGGAACCATATCAGCCCAATTGTACTGATTGGTTCCCTTTAAGACGAGACCACCCTGCAAACATGTCTTTGTGACTGATATAACTATTATATTATTATATTTTACTATGAGATACTTACTCTGAATCCTCTTCCTCCTCCTCCTCGGGGCCTTCATCGCTCCTGTTAGTGATAGAATAGAGAAGATAGTGAGAACCTAACACACATTACAGACAGCAGTTTTCTGGCAGAACTTTATCAATAAGAAGACAGTTTATATAGAGGCATCCTGGCGCTGATCGGGGTCTATAGGGGAGGAATTATAGGGTCACACAAGTTTTACATTTTTAGTTTTACATTTAAACAAAATGCTACAAAGTTTGCTTAAAAAAAGCAAATAATGTGGAATTAAAGGGATAGTTAAGCAAACATTTTTTTCTTTCAAATGAACTGTTGCCAGAGATTTGTAATTTACTTCCATTAAAAATCTCAAGTCTTCCAGTACTTATCAGCTGCTGTATGTCCAGCATGAAGTGGTGTATTCTTTCCAGTCTGGTGAGCAGGAGAGGTTTTCTATGGGGATTTGCTGCTTCTCTGAACAGTTCCTGTCACAGACAGAGGTGGCATCAGAGAGCAATGTGTCAGACTGGAAAGAATACACCACCTCCTGCAGGGCATACAGCAGCTGATATGTATTGGAGCTTTTTTTTTAATAGAAGTAAAATACAAATTTTTGGCACTTTTTTTGCTGAACTATTCCATTAAAAAAACTCTGAATAGTAAACAAGTCTTTGTGACTGATATAACTATTATATTATTATATTTTACTATGAGATACTTACTCCGAAACCTCCATCTCCTCCTCCTCGGGGTCTTCCTCGCTGCTGTTAGGGATAGAATAGAGAAGATAGTGAAAATCTAACACACATTACAGACATCAGTTTTCTGGCAGAACTTTATCAATAAGAAGAAAGTTTATACAGAGGCATCCTGGCGCTGATCGGTGTCTATAGGGGAGGAATTATAGGGTGACACAAGTTAAATTTTCAGTAAAGATTTACTAACCTGGAATCCGATCCTCCATCTGAAGAAAAAAAAATAGAAAAGTGTTAGTTTTCAATATGTCTTTAAACCTCATGATGTAATTTTCACAATGTTTCACAGCAATGGGGTAGGGGACTGGTGTGATATATGTGATGAGATGTTAGACATGAAATCTATGGAGGTGATGTTATAAAGAGGTAAAACTCACCCTCGCCGTCATCCTGTGCAGCCTGAAATAGGAAATATAGAGAGTAAGCAGAAGACATTGGTATATTGCCGAGCATAAAAAGGTCTGTGTAGCTATGTGCTTGTTGTCTGCTATGGCCATAGAAATAATTGATATCTCAATTATATCAATTATATATCTCATTGACTTCAATGCTGTTTTCAATGCAACAATGGCCGTTGTTCGTACAATGTGTGAACATGGCCTAAAAGTCTAAAATAATAAAGCATATTATTTTCCTTACACATTCATCAGCCGTCGGCCGTGCATCGTTATTACACGTAGCAATGTGCAGTCGCCGGACAATGTTTTTAGGTTAGGACCAAAAGAAACAATCAGTCCATGATTATTGTCATCAGCTGATTGCAGCTGCCCCCCCACGCCGCAGGGCTCTAAACGGGTGTTCCCTGCAACAGAGGCAGAGAGAGAGGCAATAGCTATCTCTGTTTAATTTTGGTGTCGCTACTTGATTTTGGCACTGCAGCAGGCATTGGAGGAGGATGGCAGGGGCTTGGTGAGAGGTCCAAGGAGGTCAGGAAGGCCAGTGGAGGTGAGCCCTGTCAGGGAGAAGCTTCGGCCAGTATATGCTCCACCAGGCAGCTGCCGGACCAGAAAATGGGGATGGGGTTCAAGGAGGGTGGTGGGCGGCCTGGGTATCAGGACGTCGGGGAGACTGGTGGAGAAGAGCCTTGTGGCGGCAAGAGGCAGCTGTAGCAGCTTGGGGAATGTCGCCAGTGTCCGAACCAGCTAGCAGGGGTCGGTGGGGACTCCAGCAGTGTAGGCGGCAGCCTGGGGACAGGTCCAGGGGCTGGAGGAGCTGTTCCCCGCAGCAGGAAGAAGCATAGGCAGCGCGCCAAGTTCAAATAGCTGCCCGCTCTTGCATCTCTCTATGCCTCCGCTGCGGGGAACAATGATTTAGACTATTTCTCCTTTTAATAAAGAAAATGATCAGGCGATGACAATGTTGATCGCTGATGATCTTGTCTTTTGATTCTGATCTAAAATCATTGGCTGCGACTACGCACCGCTATATGTAAAAACCATGCCTCCTCCCAAACTCGCTGCCCTTCCTAACCGCCCATCAGACGAGCGGGGGGATATGGCAGGCATACGCCTGGGAGAAGAAGCAAATCTGCGCCTTCTCCCTGGCATACGCCCCGGTCACAGCCTTGATAAAGTTCTCCCTCTCTGTTGATACCTTTCAAACCACAAGAGATATTGCAGATATGGTTGTACCAATCGATTTCTGAGACAATTGTAGTAATCTTTAATATACTACATGACCATTTGGATTGTGGCTTCCAAGATGGCAGCCATGTTCCAGACATGCAGTAATACCTCGGTTCCCGAACCATATCTTTGGTATGTTTGCCTTGGTTTGTCTTTTTTTACGTGCTACGTGACCACCTTTGCACTGGAAAAATTTGCCCTTGATCCAATATGGCGGCCATTAAAATGGAGGCATATCAATAAAAAGTAGAAACTCCCAAAACCTGCGCCACAGATGAATATAATGAAGGTAGATCAGTGATCAGTGATTTCAGATAATTGTATTAAAATCCCCATCCAATACACATTGGGGGTAATATACCATCATATTTGTGTCACGTTGTTAGATATAAAACTCTCATATATGCTGCATAATCTATTTCTGGTCTAATTGGTGTATTTACTCATCACTTTTGTGGGGGGTGGGGGCGTTGTAGGTGAAAAGTGCGGACAATGATCCAACAAATCCGTTTAAGTTTTTATCCAGTTGTCAGCACAAGATGTAAGGAGTTATGTGGCTTATCCAGAATTAGAAAAATGCTGCTGATTTGTTTTAAGAACAGCGCCATGCGTATCCTCAGGCTTTATGTGGTATTACAACTCAGTTTTATTCACATCACTAGTAAATGTGCCGCAGTACCACAGAAAAACTGAGGACAATAGTGGCACTGTTTATGGATGGGGGCAGCTATGACCCAGATTTATCAAACTGTGGAAGGTTATGTTCACACACAGTTAAAACAACAGTGGTTGTTTAACACGGCCATTGTTGAGTCTTGTCATTAAAAATACATTGTGTGAACATAGCCTAAAACTGAAACTGGTGTCAGCTGCCCACAGCAACCAATCATAGCTCAGCTTTCCAGAGAATCTGTCCATACCAGGTACAGAGCTGCAGACACAGGCAGAGAGGTAATAGAGAACGAATACAAGGGAAGCCTGTGTGTTTGCTGATGACCATGCGCACAGTTATAAAATTGTAATTTATATGTGCTCTGTCATTTATTTCCCTAATCTTCACATATATACAGACAAATAGGCCGACCTGACTTTATAGTATACCAGGAGAAAACATTGTATTATTGGTAATATATAACTTTTTTTAAATATAGATAAAAAACTAATCAAGAACAGTGTGTGCTCACCTCCACAGCAAAACCAAACCACAAAAACTATATACACACACCACAGTATCATCATGCATCACTCAGTCAGGTGCGATAATACACATAGAGGCAACATAGTAGCTGCAAACAATGTATGATAGCAAATGCAAGATCAACCAATAAACAAGCGGGTGTGAACACAATGGGATGCACCCAGTATAGATAGGTACACAGGGGCGGGCTGGGCCGGGGGGCAGGGTGGCATCTGCCCCCCGGGCCGGTCTTCCCCAGTACATTAGAGGGCCGCGCTGAGGCTGCTTACCACCCCAGCGCTCTCCTCACTGCCACACACAGAAGCTGCTGCTGCAGGGCCGGTCTGTGATGCGATGGGCTGAAGCTGCTCCCTTCCCTCGTTAAGCCCCGCCTCCTAGTCCCATGTTCCTCCTGGTCCCGGGCTTCCTGCCGCTACTGAAGGGGGAGAGGACAGCAGGGCCGACAGTGCAGGGCAGCACAGCTTATTATACACATTCAGTTACACTCACTGACTGTCGGCTGTGAGGTAACATAGGTGCCTAACGCTCCAGCTGCCCCCAGCAGGTCCTGTGTGTGTCCTCACAGCAGCTGCCTGTGCTGCCAGAGCGGAGATCAGCTGTCTGCAGATACAACTATTGTGCAGACTGCCCAACTCCCTGTATGTGTGGTGAGGAGGAGGCTACAGGCTGCTAACCTCCAGCCACACAGGGTCCCCCAGCTACAGGATCCTGCTTCCTGCCCATCCCCCCTCCTGTCCTGCTCTGGGCTCAGCTGCTGTATATGTCAGGTACTTCGGGCTGTACATAGGAGGGAGGTCGGGACAGAGAAGGGGGGGGGGGGGGGAGTCTGCTGAGCTGGGATGAGAGAAGCAATCACATTAGCACTTGTCCCCCCAACCCCTTGTAGCTGCTGCTCTGTTCCCCCTATAGCTGCACCCTCTCCCATAGGCTTAGCCCCTCTCCCCCTGTACCTGCTATGTACCTGCTAAGGCTGAAGTGTGCCCTCCCCCCCACAGACTACTGTGTTCTCCCCCATTCCGGCTGCTGTGCCCCCACACACTTCTGGCTGCTGTTCCCCATAGCATTAGGATTTCTAATTGTACTAGAAGACGTCCAGTTATACTGCACAAAAGTAAGTGTGACTGTATGTATGACTAAACTACTGTATGTGTATTTGCAATGTATGGCCAGGTTCACACTATGCATTTTTTTTAGCCCAACTACAGCCATTGTTATAATATATGGCTGTTGTCTTTACATAGAGTGAACCTGGCCTATGCGAAAAATATCCACACACACTTATGTTTTTTTTCCTGCTCCTGATCATTGAAGGAGAAGAATGAAAAAAAAAATGCAGATGCTACAAAACTGCTCCAGATAGAATATACACCCATACAGAACAATATGCATCCATACAGTACAATATACACCCATACAGAACCATACAGTGCAATATACACCCATACAGAACCATACAGTACAATATACACCCATAAAGTACAATATACACCCATACAGTACAATATACACCCATACAGAACCATACAGAACAATATACACCCATACAGAACCATACAGTACAATATACACCCATACAGAACCATACAGTACAATATACACCCATACAGAACCATACAGTACAATATAAACCCATACAGAACCATACAGTACAATATACACCCATACAGAACCATACAGTGCAATATACACCCATAAAGAACCATACAGTGCAATATACACCCATACAGAACAATATGCATCCATACAGTACAATATACACCCATACAGAACCATACAGTACAATATACACACATACAGAACCATACAGTACAATATACTACCATACAGAACCATACAGTACAATATACACCCATACAGAACCATACAGTACAATATACACCCATACAGTACAATATACACCCATACAGAACCATACAGTACCATATACACCCATACAGAACCATACAGTACAATATACACCCATACAGAACCATACAGTACAATATACACCCATACAGAACCATACAGAACAATATACACCCATACAGAACAATATGCATCCATACTGTACAATATACACCCATACAGAACCATACAGTACAATATACACCCATACAGAACCATACAGTACAATATACACCCATACAGAACCATACAGTACAATATACACCCATACAGTACAATATACACACATACAGAACCATACAGTACAATATACTACCATACAGTACAATATACTACCATACAGAACCATACAGTACAATATACACCCATACAGAACCATACAGTACAATATACACTCATACAGAACCATACAGTACAATATACACCCATACAGAACCATACAGTACAATATACACCCATACAGAACCATACAGTACCATATACACCCATACAGAGCCATACAGTACAATATACACCCATACAGAACCATACAGTACAATATACACCCATACAGAACCATACAGTACAATATACACCCATACAGAACCATACAGAACAATATACACCCATACAGAACAATATGCATCCATACAGTACAATATACACCCATACAGAACCATACAGTACAATATACACCCATACAGAACCATACAGTACAATATACACTCATACAGAACCATACAGTACAATATACACCCATACAGAACTATAGGATATTAATTATTGATAATAATTAGGCACATCTGGTTTCTGGCATGGTGTCATTTGAACAAATAACAATTGTTCTGCATGCTGCACTATTTTGGGTATTTTGGACACGAACTGCCAAAGCCTCACTCCCCACTCGTTCATCTTAGCAAGATGTCCCCACAGACTTTCATTATGTGACCGTCACAGACATGTGGCACAGAGCTGAGGGAACATACGGAGCATGGACCTCTCCCAGTTTGTTTTGATTGATTGCTGTCTGAACATTCAAACTCTGACCAATACATTTTTTTTATTATGTTTTTATGACATATGAAACATTTTTTTTCTGGTGACATTGACCATTTAAAGGAGAACTCCAGTGATAATTTAATTTTAGACTTCCAGCAAAAGCGATAACAACTATAGTCAAAGTACAGAAACCCCAGTTTTCCAGCATATTGTATTGTAGTCAGTATGATGGCAGTCACCCAGCTTTCCCAGCAACTTATACTCAGTATGATGGAGATCACCCAGCTTTTCCACAATCTTATACTCAGTATAATGGAGGTCACCCAGCTTTCCAGCATCTTATACTCAGTATGATGTGGTCACCCAGCTTTCCAGCATCTTATACTCAGTATGATGTAGTCACCCAGCTTTCCCAGTATCTTATACTCAGTATGATGGAGGTCACCCAGCATTCCCAGTATCTTATACTTAGTATAATGGAGGTCACCAAGCTTTCCCACCATCTTATACTCAGTATGATGGAGGTCACCCAGCATTCCCAGTATCTTATACTTAGTATAATGGAGGTCACCAAGCTTTCCCACCATCTTATACTCAGTATGATGTGGTCACCCATCTTTCCCACCATCTTATACTCAGTATTATGGAGGTCACCCAGCTTTCCCACCATCTTATACTCAGTATAATGGAGGTCACCCAGCTTTCCAGCATCTTATACTCAGTATGATGTGGTCACCCAGCATTCCCAGTATCTTATACTTAGTATAATGGAGGTCACCCAGCTTTCCCACCATCTTATCCTCAGTATAATGGAGGTCACCCAGCTTTCCAGCATCTTATACTCAGTATGATGTGGTCACCCAGCATTCCCAGTATCTTATACTTAGTATAATGGAGGTCACCCAGCTTTCCCACCATCCTATCCTCAGTATAATGGAGGTCACCCAGCTTTCCAGCATTTTATACTCAGTATGATGTGGTCACCCAGCATTCCCAGTATCTTATACTTAGTATAACAGAGGTCACCCAGCTTTCCCACCATCTTATCCTCAGTATAATGGAGGTCACCCAGCTTTCCAGCATCTTATACTCAGTATGATGTGGTCACCCAGCTTTCCCACCATCTTATACTCAGTATTATGGAGGTCACCCAGCTTTTCCACCATCTTATACTCAGTATTATGGAGGTCGTCCAGCTTTCCCACCATCTTATACTCAGTATGATGTGTTCACCCAGCTTTCTACCCATCTTATACTCAGTATGATGTGGTCACCCAGCTTTCCCAGCATCTTGTCAGTATGATGGAGGTCACCCAGCTTTCCAGCATCTTATATTCAGTATGATGGAGGTCACCCAGCTTTCTACCCATCTTATACTTAGTATAATAGAGGTCACCCAGCTTTCCCACAATCTTATACTCAGTATGATGGAGGTCACCCAGCTTTCCCAGCATATTGTGCTCAGAATGATAGAGGTCACCCAGCTTTCCCACCATCTTGTACTCAGTATAATATGGTCACCCAGCTTTACCAGCATCTTACACTCAGTATGATGGAGATCACCCAGCTTTCCCACCATCTTATACTCAGTGACTGGTAGCCTCGGGGAGCTGTATAGTATATCTATACTGTGCAGCTGAAAACCATATCATCACAACTGTGATAATTGGTTCCCTATAAAGGAGCACTCCAGCCCTTACTACCCTCCTCACATCAGTGCAGGGATGGTAGATGGCAACCCGGGCCTGTACTTCCGGCAGCAGTGATGTTCCAACATTTCGGATAACGTCTCCAGCCCTTCTGGTAATTTGTGACAGGGAATTCCTACTGCTCTGTGTGAAGGGGCCAGAAGTCACTTTGTCAATGTAAGTCTATGGGACTATGGTTCTGTGTCAGCTATGAGCTGCCCCATAGACTTATACAGGAAGGAGATCTCCGACCCCTTCACAGCGAGCAGTAGGAATTCCTTGTTTACAAATGACTGGAAGGGCCGAATGTGTTATCCGAAGTGTCAGAGCATTGCTGCTGGAGGAAGAAGAGGTCCGGGTGGCATCAACCTTCCTTGCACTGATGTGGGAAGCGTAATATTAAGTGAGGGCCAGAGTGGTCCTTGAAGGATGGGCCGCTAGCAGGCTACTCATGGGCCACTGCTGTGTGCTTGCCCCCCAGGCTAAAATTTGCCAGCCAGCCCCTGTAGGTACAGGAGCTATTAACCCTGTTACGCCCTGAGCATGGTGCACCAATCTACCCCTCCTCACTCATCAGAGAATCATCAGAGTAGACGCCCTTATAATGGCAGCTCCTGCCCTGTGCTATCTCTACTCCCAGACCCTACGCTTACCCTTATGCTGCTCCCTACGCAGCGTTTCATCTACAAAGCACTCGTCAGGGGAGGATGATAGATCCCAGGTATAGCATTGCATCGGAGTCCAGTACAGTGTGCGTCCGGCCTCAGTAAACGTGGCACATCACAGCAGTGGCCGGAGTGCCTGGAGGACGCTAATAGCCTGATCTGTTGCTGTGTGACACGACTACATCAGGCTATTAGCGTCCTCCAGGCACTCCGGCCACTACTGTGATGTGCCACGTTTATTGAAGCCAGACGCACACTGTACTGAACCCCGATGCAGTGCTATACCCGGGATCATCATCCTCCCCTGACGAGTCCTTTGTACATGAAATGCTGCGTAGGGAGCAGCATAAGGGTAAGTGTAGGGTCTGGGAGTAGGGACAGCACAGGGCAGGAGCCGCCATTATGAAGGCGTCTACTCCGATGGTTCCCTCAGTGAGGAAGAGTAGATTGGTGCACCATGCTCAGGGCTTAACAGGGTTAATAGCTCCTGTACCTATCTACACTGGCGAGCATCCCATCCCATTCACACCTGCTTGTTTATTGGTTGATGTGGCATTTGCTTTCATACATTGTTTGCAGCTACTATGTTGCTACTTTGTGTATTATTGACAGTGTACAATTACATTACATTGTATGGAATCACTGCTGTTGTGTATACACTACGGCCGTGGTCTGCGTCTACAAAAAATAATTGACGGGTCTATTTTGTGTGGCTGCTATTTAGTGAACAGCGGCTGCACAAGATAGCCTGTTCGCACAATGTAAAGTACTATGGGCACACCCAAATGTGCCCGCATTCGAATTAAAATAAAGAGATATTCACCTGCCCGATACTACAGTATCAGCCTTGTGAACATCTGAGACATGGGTTGTTTGAAACATCAAACACCGGCTGTATCAAATAACGGCTGATGTTCATGCCATGTGTGAACATGGTGTAAGGATGGATTTCCAAAAAGTATCCAAAAAAACAAAATTACTGCATGATGTTATGAGAGATTAAAAGCATTAAATTTGTTTAGTCTGGAGAAGAGACGTTTAAGGGGAGATATGATTAACTTAATTAAATATATAGATGGCCCCTACAAGAAATATGGGGAAAAGATGTTCCAGGTAAAACCCCCTCAAAGGACAAGAGGGCATTGCCTCCGCCTGGAGAAAAAAAGGTTCAATCTCCGGAGGCGACAAGCCTTCTTTACTATGAGAACTGTGAATCTGTGGAACAGTCTACCACAGGATCTGGTCACAGCAAAAACAGTAGAGGGCTTCAAAACAGGGCTAGACAAGTTCTTAGAGCAAAATAATATAAATGCATATGTATAGAACCTATCATCCCTCCCCCTTCCCTGTATCCATCCCCTCCTTGGTTGAACTTGATGGACATGTGTCTTTTTTCAACCGTATTAACTATGTAACTATGTTATTTTGGCGAAAAAAGATCTAGACTGTCTGCACCTACCCTGCATCTTGCATCCAGTACTTTCCTCCCCCCCCCCCCGCTGCCAACCTCACTCATAACCAGACTCCGGCCCAGCAGGGAGAGCACTGCAGCCTTTAACACAGAAGATCCCCCCAACACAACTACCACCCCAGCCCCCAACACAACTACCACCCCCAGCTCCCCACACACACAACTACCACCCCCAGCCCCCCAAACAACTACAGCTCCCCACACAACTACCAACCCCAGCCCCCAAAACACCTACAGCCCAACACACACCTACCACCCCCATCCTCCAACACAACTACCACCCCAGCCCCCAGCTGCAGCAGCCGAAAGCAAACGAGTGCCGATCTCATGGATCTCTGCAGCATATCTATGCTGCAGAGATCTCAATGAGAGATCAGAGTGTATATACTAGAAGTCCCCTAGGGGGGAATAACCCTAACCCCAGGGGGGCTTCTAGTATATGTGTAAAAAAAATAAGAAAAGTGTTGTTGTGAATAAAAAGCCCCCTCCCCTAATAAAAGTCTGAATCACCCCCCTTTTCCCAGGTTATAAATAAAAGTAAATAAATAAACAAACATGTTTGCTATCGCCGCGTGCGTAATCGCCCGAACTATTAGTTAATCACATTCCTGATCTCGTACGGTAAACGGCGTAAGCGCAAAAAAATCCCAAAGTGCAAAATTGCGCATTTTTGGTCGCATCAAATCCAGAAAAATTGTAATAAAAAGCGATCAAAAAGTCGTATATGCGCAATCAAGGTACCGATAGAAAGAACACATCATGGCGCAAAGAATGACACCTGACACAGCCCCATAGACCAAAGGATAAAAGCACTATAAGCCTGGGAATGGAGCTGTTTTAAGTGACGTATATTTGTTGACAATGGTTTGAATTTTTTACAGGCCATCCGATACAATATAAGTGATACATGTTACATATCGTTTTAATCGTAACGACTTGAGGAACGTGCATAACAAGTCAGTTTTACCCCAGGGCGAATGGCGTAAAAACACATTTCCCCCAAATAAACAAAATGCGTTTTTTTTTTTCAATTTCACCACACTTTATGCAAAAATTCAGCCTGTCATTGCAAAGTACAATTAGTGACGCAAAAAATAAGGGCTCATGTGGGTCTCTAGGTGGAAAAATGCAAGTGCTATGGCCTTTTAAGCACAAGGAGGAAAAAATGAAAACGCAAAAATCGAAATTGGCTCTGTCCTTAAGGGGTTATGGGTGGGTTCACACGCACCAGATCGCAGCAGATTTCACGGTACTGTCATTTTGTATGTCATTCTCCTGCCAGTATGTTCCGCCCCCCTTAACCCACCGCTACCCAGTGAATACTTTACCTGTCCGCAGTCCGGCCTGCTTCTGTGGCTCATGGCTCCCTGACGTATCGCTTAGCCAATAAGTGGCTGCGGCGGGACAGAGCACTGATTGGCTGAGCGGGATGTCAGGGAGCCGGAAGCCACAGAAACTAGCCAAATTGCGAACGGGTAAAGTATTCACCGAGTAGCGGTGGGTTAGGGTGGTACGGGTTTAGGGGGGATTTCAGTACCGTGATCCTGTGCGTGTGAACCCACCCAAACCATGTTTTACAGTCTGTGTCCCTCCTTTGTGGTTATAACAGGATTTATGGTGTCTGTAATGTTGTGTCCACACTGCACATGTGTCAGTCTAGTCTTACAGTATAGCAGCTATCTGACAGTAAATGTATGTTACACCTAACAACAAATCAGAGTACAGTCTACTTTATAAATATACATAACATTTATTTTTATTTTTGTAAAGGAGAACCCAGTAATCATGCAAAAAATAACATTTATTCTTACATCTGTAGGATGTGCTATTACTTTGCCCTTTTTTTTTTTTAAATCAGATCTTTTTTTATTGAAAAAACAGTTTTACAAACACAACAAGTGTTTCATTTTCACCCTCTATCCCTCCCACCCCCTCCCACTACTCTTCCCACCCCCTCCCTCTCCCTCCCAACATCCCAAACAATGGGACAAACACAGGAAACTTTGCCCTTTTTTTAATGTAATTATTTTTAACCCCCCCCCCCCTTGCAGCCTCCATACACCTGCATCGATTTATTTAAAAACGTATCTACTTCCTGTTTCGGCGACATCTTCATTTCCTCACCACTCACAGCGCTGTGTCTGTCGGCCGCTATGGAGGATGGCCGAGCTGATGTGTCTATCTGCCGCTATGGAGGATGGTCGGGCTGCTGTCTCTGTCGGCCGCTATGGAGGATGGCCGGCTGATGTCTCTGTCGGCCGCTATGGAGGATGGCCGGGCTGCTGTGTCTGTGGGCCGCTATGGAGGATGGCCGGGCTGCTGTCTCTGTCGGTCGCTATGGAGGATGGCCGGCTGCTGTCTCTGTGGGCCGCTATGGAGGATGGCCGGCTGCTGTCTCTGTGGGTCGCTATGGAGGATGGCCAGAATGCTGTGTCTTTCGGCCGCTATGGAGGATGGCCAGGCTGCTCTGTCTGTTGGCTATTATGGAGAATGGCCGGGCTGCTCTGTCTGTCATCCACAATGGAAGATGGCCGGGCTGCTCTGTCTGTCAGCCACTATGGAGGATGGCCGGGCTGCTCTGTCTGTCATCCACGATGGAAGATGGCCGGGCTGCTCTGTCTGTCATCCACGATGGAAGATGGCCGGGCTGCTCTGTCTGCCGGCCGCTATGGAGGATGGCCGGCTGCTGTGTCTGTCGGCCACTGTGCTGCATGACATTGTGCCGGCTCTACAGGCAGACGGGGAAGCCTATAGTGGAATCCTCCCACATTACAGCATGGAGGAGATGCTTTGGTTGGGGGAGAATTCCACTACAGGCTTCCCCATCTGCCCGTATAGCCAGGACAATGTATTGCAACTCCCCCCCCTGCGCCTTGCGTACGTGTTTCAGCAGCTCCTTAATGTGTGGTGTGTGGGTGCGTTGGATTTCACTGTGCAAGAGAAGTGGCGGCTCCGGTCATCCTCAGGGCCCCAGCATCTCTGTGGCGCTGTAAGACGGGGGATTCCACTCCAGGCCTCCTCGTCTGCCTGTAGAGCCCATAGAGGGACAATGTGCAGCAGCACCCCCCTTGCTTACCAGCATCTCAGCGTCTCTTTAATGTGTCGGGAGGATTTCACTCCAGACTTCCCCGTCACCCCCTATGTCACTTTCCATCTACTGTGGCCCCCAGCTGTTGCACAGCTACAACTACCATTACGTCCTGGTGACATTACATGATGGGAGTTGTAGTTAGGTAACTTGGAAATCTCCAGGTTGCAGAACTACAATTCCCATCTTGTACTGTCACCACAACATGAGAATGGGGCTTGTAGTTATGCAAACATGAGAGCTCCAAGTTGAAGAACTACAACTACCATGATCATGTTGTGGGGACTATACTTTATGGGAGTTGTAGTTTTACAGCTTGGAGCTCTCCTGTTTGCATAACTAAAACTCCCATCTTGTACCATATATATCGTTATTATTATTATTTTATTTATTTAACATGTCAGATCACACAATAGATCCTGATCCAGTGATAGCATTGTCACATATTACTGCACATCTGGATAAAGTCTTAGGCCAGGCCCATGTATGTGTGCTATGTGATTTCCCTCTCTACCTTATAGGAGTATATTCCTTCCTATGTCCGCAGAGGTGCTGGAGATCACATAACACACACAGTGCATGAGCCCGGCCATAGACCACAGCCACCACCCAGCAGTTATCATGGCCAACTAAGCCCCGCCCCCTGCATGGAACATGGCAAAATGGCAGTTGGAAATGGCTGAACATGGGGAATAAGTAACAGGGTGTAAGGTATTTATAGCTCCCCATTCTACACATCTCCTCCCATCACCACTGTCTCCTAGGGGGGGGGGGGCACCTATGTGGTCATGTGATCAGGGAGGAGTATCTACAGGTACAGATACTCCTGGACAGGACATCCCACTATGTACACAACCCCATCTCTATACAACCCTATCTGCTATACCCTGCTATACTGGATGGGGAATTCTTACTCACATGTTCCTCGAAGACAACTGGAACGTCCTTTTCCTCTACGGACTGCTCCACGTCCATCTTCGGCTCCTCTTCCATTTCTCCAAATTGCCTCCTGTCGCCAATCTCTCGCAGAAATCACCTGTGTGTGTGAAAAAGTTAAAGATTACATGGAGAAAACTGATTGAAAAATAGAAAATAACAAAAAATACCAGGAGCCAATGGATGTGCGTACTTACGCTCCAACTCCTAATAAAGCTCTGAAGGGTCCAGTAGCGGTTCTATTATGATGTCATATTTCTTTTGTTTTGTTTTTTTTAAATAAACTTTATTTAAACATCTGGATACAAACACTTGTACTAACCATATAATGCAATATCACTGATATAAACATTACATACATAATGAACAATTGGCCATTGGCGGGAATTTCTATTTTTGTTTGGATGAATAAGATCTTGGTCTATGTGCTCGGCTGTAGTATTTTAATATGGTTTATACTGATACTTGATAATGTTGCTCAAACAAACAAAAAAAACATTTAGCAAAAGGTTTCAGCCCCTTCCTAAAAGAATATTTTTCCCTTTATAATTACTATTTTATTAATAGTTTTATATAAGGGTAATAAGTGATTATTATTACATATCTGCCACTACTTTCCCGCCTGCTCTGCCTGTGTAGGGTTCAGGTCCCTTTTGGGGTTTAGTGTTTACGTTTATCTTCACTATTGTGCACAGTTTGCCATAGGCGGCCATTATAACAAATATGTGTATTGAGAAGTCCAGTCCCCTACACTCCTCAATACACTTGTTACAGGGGACATATCTAGTTGTAAGGGTCATTCTAACTGGTTATAGGGGGATTCTATCTGACTACAGGGGCACACTGTATCTGGCTATAGCAGACATGGGTTTTGATCCAGGTAGCATATCTAGTAGCAAGGGGCAATGTATCTGGTTATAGAGTTATTGTATATGGCTGCAGGGTTCATATCTACCTACTTAGGAAATTGTATTTGGCTACAGGGGGTATCTGTGTCTACATGGTATTGTAACTGTATACAAGATGCATCATATCTCAATACAAAGGTACATCTGGCTGTGTAACCTCATTACAGGGGGCATATGTAGTTGCATGGGATATTGTATCTGGCTACATGGGGTATCTGTGTCTACATGGTATTGTATCTGTATAGTAAGGGAGGCACTGCTTTTGGTTATATGGGGCATATCTGTCTACAGGGGGCATTGTATCTGGTTTTAAAGTATTTGACTAGGAGGGAACATTGCATTTGGTCATAAGGATCATATCTGGTTGCATGGGATGTTAAATCTGGCTGTAGGGAGCATTGTATCCAGCTACTGAGGCATTATTACAGGCTATAGGGGGCCTATCTGTCTACAGGGACCACTGTATCTGGCCGTAGGTGGCATATCTAGCTGCAGGGGCATTATTATTGGCAATAGGGAATGTTATTATGGGGGAATGTGGCCATCATTATGGGGCTATGGAGCATTGTTACTGGCTGAAAGAGAGTTTTAATACTACAGGGCCATTATTGCTGACTACTGGCGACATTACCACTGGGAATGGGGGCATTATATCTGGCTACAGGGGTCCATATTACTGGGGAAGGGGCATTACTAATGGCTGCAGGAGGCACTATTACTTGAGAAGGGGCATTACTCATGGCTACAGGGGTCCATATTACTGGGGAAGGGTCATTACTAATGGCTGTAGGGGGCACTATTACTGGGGAAGGGTCATTACTAATGGCTGTAGGGGGCACTATTACTTGAGAAGGGGCATTACTAATGGCTGCAGGAGGCATTATTACTTGAGAAGGGGGCATAATAACTGACACATACAGGTCAGTCCCATTGTTATTGTGGGATCTGATCTTGGAAGGATTTGCTTACAGAGCCTATGGCTGCAGTGTGATCTTAGTCCTTGGGGGTCTCGTTTAGTACATCTTATCACTTAGGGGTATTCTTCTTCCTTCTGTAATACCTGACCCTCTGCATCTCTTTCCTTCTGCCTAAATTCCCCCTTTTTTTGTCTATTCTATTCTCCTTAAGAAAGCTTTCCCGACATCCCAAACTATACTGTCTGTAGTTGTATTCCTATACTGATGTTCCAGTATTTTCTTAAACCTTTAGAGATTGTGCCACACAGTTCTGTTCTAAATGGTTTTCTTTTTTTCTTATAAGATTTACGTGGACTGTAATAGTCGTACTTCCTTCTTGTACAAAATGTTAGTGAAATAAAGGAAATAATGGCTACTTCCCTGTGTGAGTTCTCTGATGATTTCTGATTAAAATATTTGCCACATTCTAAACATGAAATTGTCTTCTTTCCTGTGTGAATTCTTTGATGTCTAACAAGGTCTGACTGCTGAAAACATAATTTCTCACATACTAAAGATTTTCTCCATTTCAGGCATTAAAACTGTTTTATTATTATTTACTGTTGAAGTAGATGTATTTTCCGAGTAAGGCTTCCTTCACATTGCCTCTTTTTTCTTAAAAAATGCTATGGCGTTTTTTTCCCCCAAATTAACGCCTGCGGCCAGATATTAGCTGGGAACTAATGGAAGTTAATGGTTTCTCTTGCACATATGATTTTTTTTTTTTTTCGAGAAACTGCAGCGTTTTTCTCCCATAGACTTCAATGGAAAGCTTCAGCTACACTAAAAAATGCCACAGGCTATGCATATGGTGGTTTTTAGCTGCGCTTTTCAGGGAGAAAAAAAAATCGACACTGTCTGGTCACCAGGGGGTTAACTGAACCCTTTGTGGGTCAGACTGTGCTCCGTTTTGGGAAAGGGGGGAGCTTAACTTAGCGTACAGTCTTCTCCCTGTCATCTTCTCATGAGCAGCTGAGCAGGGACAATGCTTTAGCCACTGAGATGACGCTGGAGCATCGTCAGCTTACGGTACTATTTCACGGGTCGAGGAGGGCCCGATCAACGATGTAAATGAGCGCCGATCAGCTAGATCGCCGCTCGTTTACTGGGCCTATTCCACGGCCTTATGATCGTTGAGCGAGGGCTGCAGGAACATCGTTATCGATGTCCTTGCAGCCTTTGCAGCATACATTACCTGTCAGGTCTTCTGCTCTGCTCCGTCCTCCTCCCCAGGTCCAGCGCGCTCTAGCTTCAGAATGGCATGTCAGCTGACAGGCCACTCAGCCAATCACAGGCCGCGGTCCCGGCCTGTGATTGGCTGAGGGCTCCGTCAGCTGACAGGCTATTCTGAAGCCAGAGCGTGCGGGACCCGGGGAGGAAGACAGAGCGGAGCAGAAGACCTGACAGGTAATGTATGCTGCTGCTGCTGCTTCTCAAATTGTCGGTCGCCCGCCGTGCACGATCATCGGCTGACACGATCATCGGCTGATCGTTCTCTCTATTTCACAGAGCGATAATCGGCCGAATGGGGCCGATTCGGCCGACTATCGTTACTGTGGAATAGGGCCCTTAGCCAATCAGCGGCTGCAATAGCGGCTCCATTTGAAGAAGCAGAGCCTGGCACACTTGTATCTCAGTGTGCCGGACTCTGCTGAAGATAGAGGATGTCGGGGTGAGTATCAATAGGGCCCCCTTCTCCCCCAGCACTATACCCATCCCAGCACGGATGGGAAGCAATTATTGCCTTTCTTGCTGGGATGGGTACATTGTAACATCGGTGTGACGCACATGGGGTTAATTGAGGGTGCCATGTATCCTCACTTAACCCCCTGGGGGCCACATTGTTTAGTCTGGCACACAAGGTATGTGCCATACTGTAAGCAGCATTTACGAAGAACCTGCCTACGGTAAGAAGCAGAACACCTGTCACAATGATGGGTGTTCTGCTCCTGGCCTTTTTTGGTTTGTTTATCCCTTTTGTTTTTCAGACATCGGTATCCTGTGGATTACGTCGGATTCGTTGGACTGCGTCGTTTACCAGAGTTATTTTATATTGAAATAGAATGGTCAAGGAGGGGTGTGTGGGTGTTCTTTTTTAAATAAAATGGCTGGTTATGGAAATAGGGGGATCCCTATACATTTTGTTTTAATCTAATTATTTATTTATGGGGAAAAAAACGTATAGGGTTCCCCTTATTTCCATAACTAGCCAGGTTTAAAAACCTAACAGCAGCAGCCTATTAGTACCAGGGTGGGAAGGGCCATTTGTTTTGGCCCTCCCCAGCCTAATACCAACCAGCTAACACCCAGTCCAGAAGCGCCAAATTCGATGCTACAGAACTACGGTACCTAGCTCTTCCCAGTACCCCTGGTGGCAATGGGCCCTTGGGTAATATATGGGGGTTAGTGTTTGCCATTTTATACCGGCATAGACTAGGCCCCGACTTAGTAATGGTTTCTGTCTAGCAGACAGCTTTCACTAAGAAGTCTGAAAGTAAAGAAAAATAAAGCAACACAATAGTGAACAGGGGGAGAAGGGGGGACCTATTGATACTCACTTCGACATCTTCAGCAGAGCCTGGCACACTGAGATCCAAGTTTGTCAAGCTCTGCCTCTTCAAAGAGGGAGCCTATAAATCAGTGGCTGTAGCTAGGACACTGCTGCAGCCGCTGATTGGCTGAGCTGATTATGGTTCGGCGTCATCTCAGCCAATCAGCGGCTGAAGCAGTGTCCCCGCTCCAATTACAAGAAGAAGATGGGGGGGGGGGGCAGGGCATAAAAAAAAGCCACAAAAAAACTAGATGTGAAGGCACCCAAAAAAAATTCACACGTTCTGAACATGAAAATGATTTCTTCCCTATAGAAATTCTCTGATGTTCTCTGATTGCTCAGCATAACATTTCCCACATTCTGCAAATGGAAATGATCTCTCCCCTGTGTGAGAAGATCTGATTTATAAATAAATCCTTTGCCACATTTTGAATATGAAAATGGCCTCTCGTCTGTGTCAGATTTTTTTTTTATATATATATATTTTTATTAAGTAGTTTTGTTTTTCAAAAAATTAAAAATTACATCTTTGATTAATTTTTACAAAAATCCAATGTATACATTATACAATCTCATAAAACATTTACTGACAAACAATAACCCTAAAGGACAATGAGGTAAAAAATATATATTAATAAATAGAAAAAATCAACACACCCTTCTAATCCTGAAGTGGTAGATAATGTTTCATCTCTGTGTCATCTTTCCATTTGCCCCAAAGATAAACAGAGGGTTTTTTTTTTTACTTAAAAAGGAAATCCTTTCGTACCCCTGTACCTTTTTATCTAGATTTTCCCAGTGGGATATTAATGGCGGGCGGCAATAATCCAGCTCCGGAGAATCACCAGTCTTGCCGTTAATAGTAATTTCAAAACTATGTTCCTATGTTTATCTAACTAATTAGAACCCAGAATCCCACATAGCGCACTATAAGGGGGCCCAGTTCCCAATTTATTCCATATATATTCTACCACCTCTCTCCAAAAACGTTGGCATTGATTGCAACTCCAAAGCACATGCATATAATTTGCTTCTGGTTCCCCTCATTTAAGGCACCTATCATTACTCCGATACCTCATCCTATACAATACATTTAGCGTGTTACTCAGTCTATTGCTTATCCTAAACAGGGTCCTCATAAATTTATATTAATGAAGACTCTTACCATGTTTGCTAAAACACTATCCCATTCTTCTTCTTCTCCCACTGGGCCAAGTTATTTTTTCCAGACTTTCCTTTTAACCAATCAGTAGTTTCCCATAATACTGAATTGTGGTGCATTTACATAGAGAGATTTATCTGACAGTTTAATGAAGCCAAAGCTGACCACACCGTATGTAATGGATGTAATGGAACAGAGGGGATTACTTCCCGAAGAAACCTTTTTGAGGCCTAACGTGCGCCAGGGTCTGAGGTAAGGTCTCCTCCGTTCCATTACGTGATGGTGTGATAAGCATAATTCAGTATGATGGGTAACTAATGCCTGTCCGACACCGCATACCCTCCCCCCCCCCCCCCCCCCCCGGTAGAGCCCCCAACACTTACCCCATCATGCCAGTCACACCCCCAAAGCCAGTCCCACCACGGAGAAATCGCTGTCAGGCTCATCTATTCTCTGCGACAGGACCAGCTTAGAGAGCTTGGGGGGTCAGGTAGGCTCTGCCCTGGGTACTGGGGGACAGGTTTCCTAAAATATTTATACTTAATATTCTAAGCATGAAGACGGTTTCTTCTCTGTGATGTATCTCACCCCCTGTGTGATATATATTTTGTCTTACAGTCTGTGATGAATCAGAAGAACCTGCTTAAAGGGAACCTGTCAACCCCCGTGCCGGGGTGACAGGCTCCCGACACCCCGCTACAGCCCCCTATACTCACCTGATCCGGCCAGGTCCCGCTTCTGGATCCGGTCGGGTCACGGAGATATCAGCCGCTGCACCCCGGCGCGCACGCTGAGAGATGATTCCAACGCTCATAGAGAATGACAGGAGAGTCCAGCGCTCCGTCATTCTCTATGAGCGTTGAACTCATCTCTCAGTGCGCGCGCCGGGCTGCAGCGGCTGATATCTCCGTGACCGACCGGATCCAGAAGCGTGACCCGGCGGGATCAGGTGAGTATAGGGGGCTGTAGCGGAGGTCGGGAGCTTGTCACCCCGTCACGGGGGGTGACAGGTTTTCTTTAAAGAATCAGATGACATCTTTTTGTTATGAGGGGCTGAGGGTGGATCTAGGCTAATGGCTTGTTCTCTGTATGTGTCTTGTGTAATATGATGATTGACAGCTTCCTGAGCTCTTGGTACCGTCATCTGCCAAGAATAAATTATAAGGTTAAACAATACAACCTTGAAAATGATATTGATATGTTATAGCTGTCTAAAAATTCTAATTTCAATTCAGTAGCACAAAGCAAAAGTCAATTATTAAAATGTATCTGTCATCAGGGCTGCTGTCGGATCAGTGGTGAATTCCATATTTTGGGTGAAAATTCGAGTCTCCATGGCTATGAACATGCCTCAAACTATAATGCGCACCACCCCCATTCTGATCCATTAGGGTTGTATGCATTACAGTCTTCGGTCTTGCGCAACATGGTCTCATGCGTGTTCATAGGCATTGAGACTAGAATTTTCACCGGCATCGTGGAATTCACCAGTGATCCAGCAGCAACCACTTTAACCCCTTCCCCCAATATGATGTCCAGGGACGTCATGAAAAGCAGTGCCAGAATGCATCATGACGTCCCTGGACGTCATGCTCATCCTGCCTCTTTCCACTGTCCCTGGCTGAGATCGGGTAGCAGGAGGAGGCTGTGTCACACAGCCTCCTCCTGCTGCCACTGCCCGGAGGGGAGCCGCGCTCCCCCCGGACAGTTAACCCCATAGACGCCGCGGTCGGTGTGACCGCAGCGTATGTGGGGAGATCTCCTTCTTCTCGACGATCGGGTGGAGGCAGCTGCACATGCTGTAACACTGCTGTGCTCCTCCCAGGCACCCGCTCTCTGCGGGAGCCGACCCTGCGCCCCCTCCTCCCCGTTCTTCCCCTCCTCCCCGTGCTCCCCCTTCCCAGCCCGCTCTCTCCCTCTGCAGGCGCTCCCCCTCCCTCCCCGTGCTTCCTTTCCTGGCGCCCCCCCACCGTGCTTCCTTTACCGGAGCCCCCCAACCTCCCCGTGCTTCCTTTCCTGGAACGCCATTAAAATAAATAAAGATCTAACAAAAATGACAATTTTTTTGTTAATCCCTCCCCCTAAAAAATATAGAAAAAATGTCACATGTACCCAAAATGTGTACCACTAAAAGCATCATCTTATGCAGCCCAAAAAAAAGTCTTCACATAACTCCATTGGCGAAAAAATAAAAATATCGCTGCTCTTACAATATGCAAGACACAAACAGTTTTTATAGTATAAATGCCATAAAGTATAACAAAAGCTATATAACATGAATATCACTGTAATCGTACCGACCTGACGAATAACGATAACATGTCATATGTGAGGTATAGTAAATGGTGTACAAAAAAATGATGAAAAACAGCTGCTAAATTGTGTTTTTTATTCGTACCATCTCATAAAAAAATGTAATAAATAATGATCAGGGTGTCACATGTCCCTCAGAATGGTACCGATGGAAAGGTAAATTTATCTTACACAATATTTTGGCACCGCAAGTCCTCTGTGACATGGTATTATGGCTAAAAAAAAACCTGAAATAAGAAAAGACCCTAAAAATACACAAGGCTTCTGTCATGTCTGCGGCCTGTGGTTGAGTCAGGTGATGCACTGCGGCCACATGTGGGGGATTTCTAGAAACATTGGAATATGGGGAATAAAAAGTGAGTTCCATTTCTCAGTTAGTATTTGCTGTGTTAGAGGGAAACAATAGATTAACCCCTTCCCCCAATATGACGTCCAGGGACGTCATGAAAAGCAGTGGCAGAACGCATCATGACGTCCCTGGACGTCATGCTTTCCCTGCATCCCCCCTCTGTCTCTATCTAAGATCGAGCAGCAAGAGGAGGCTGTGTGACACAGCCTCCTCCTGCTGCCACTGCCCGGAGGGGAGCCGCGCTCCCCCTGGGCAGTTAACCCCATAAACGCCGCGGTCAATGCAACTGCAGCGTCTATGGGGAGATTCAATGTCCTTCCGCCGATCGGGCGGCGGGGGGAGGCTGCAGAATGTTGCCTCCCCCCACCGCCACTACATGTATGTCCCCCTCCTCTCGTTCTCCGATACTGGCGGATCGCCGCTATTACCGTTATAGCGGCGATCCGCCGGTACCGGGCATTACCATCGCCGTCGCCTTTCATCTCCCCCCACCATGAATCTCCCACGGTGGGGGGAGATGAAAAAGTATCAATCAGACCCAGATCAGCCCCCCTAGTGGGCGATCACTACCCGCTCCCCTCCCCGGGCGGCCATCACATCCAAGATGGCCGCCCCATCCCTGTGAACAGACTATCTCTGTTCACAGGGATGGAAATAAAATAATAATCAAAGCCCCATGCTCTCCGCCACCGGAGGTAGCGGAGAGCATGGGGCAGTGATCGGGGACCCCCCTGTGTGGTCCCGGAGCAGGTGATCGGCGGTATATACTATATACCGCTGATCGCCTGTTCCCAGTGCAAAGAAGCACTTTTTTTCCCCTGTCACCATAAATGATTGGTGACAGGGGATAAAAAGTGATACAGTGTCGCCCCCCACCCCCCCAGTCACCCCCGTCCCCCAGTCACCCCCCTTCCCTATATACATTACCTGATCCAGGGAGGTCCTTCCTCCTTGGTGTCCAGGCTGATTCTGAAGTGCGCATGCGCTCCAGAATCAGTTATCTCGGAAAATTTAAAGTTGCCCGTAACCACCCCAGATTGTCTGTAACCACCGCAGGTTGCCCATGACCACCCCAGGTTGCCCGTGACCACCCCACATTACCTGTAATCTAATTTTTTATTGTATTTTAGTAACTGCGCTATTCTAATAACTATTACTAGCTGCGGTTTTCCTCCAGCAAATTGGCACTCCTTCCCTTCTAAGCCCCGCTGTGAGCCCATACAGTGGTTTATGCCCACATATGGGGTACCGTTTTACCCAGAAGAAGCTGTGTTACAGATTTTGGGGTACGTTTTTTCTCCCATTCCTCGTGAAATTGAGAAATTTTAAACTAAACAAAAATATTATTGGAAAAATTCGAGTTTTTCATTTTTACTGTCTTATTTTGAATACTTTCCTCTAATACCTGTGGGGTCAAACCGCTCACTGCACCCTAAGATGAGTTCTTTGAGGGGTGCACCTTCCTAAATGGAGTGACTTTTGGGGGCATTCTATTCTGCTGACACTACAAGGGCGCTGCAAACGCACCTGGGGCTCAGAAACTTCTTCGGAAAAATCTGCACTGAAAATGCTAATTGGCGCTCCTTCCCTTCTGAGCCCGGCTGGGTGCCCATACAGTGGTTTATGCCCACATATGGGGTACCGTTCTACTCAAGAGAACCTGCGTTACAGATTTTGGCATGCAGCTTCTCCCCTGTTCCTAGTGAAATTGAGAAATTTCCAACTAAACGAACATATTATTGGAAAAATTCTAGTTAAAATGCTCATTATACCCCTAGATTAATTCTTTAAGGTGTCTAGTTTTCAAAATGGGGTCACTTATGGGGGTTTCCAGTATACAAGCCTTCTAAATCCATTTAAAAAAAGAACTGGTCCCTAAAAAAAAATCAGTTTTGGAAACTTTCACAAAATGTGATAATTTGCTAATAAATTTCTAAACCCCATAACACCCTAAAAAAGTAAAATATGTTTCCCAAATTATATCAGAATAAAGAGGACATATTGGTAATGTGATTTAGTAACTAATTTATGTGCTATGACTTCCTTTTTTAGAAGCAGAGAATTTCAGAAGTTCATTAAATGCTAAATTTTAAAATTTTTCATGATATTTTGATGTTTTTCACAAAAAACACACAAAGTAGTGACCAAATTTTGCCACTAATATAAAGTGCCATATGTGACGAAAAACAATCTCAGAATCGCTAGCATACGTTAAAGCATCACTGAGCTATAAGAGCATAAAGTGAGACAGGTCAGATTTTGAAAAATGAGCTTGGTCATTAAGGCCAAAACAGGCTGCGGAGGCAAGGGGTTAAAGTTGTTTGAATACCTTAAAATGCAGTGGATCAGCATTCCCTTTAAAAATGGAAAAGTCATTCTCACCTGCCCCAATCCCCTGCTGCTGCATTTTAGTCATGTTTCCTTAGTTCTGAGCTGCTGCTTTCTGCTGAAGACACAAAAAGCTTTGTCTGAGCTGTTCACATGTCTCTGCTCTGATCTCCATCCTAAGGAAGGCTCGTGTTCCTGGCTATCACTGCTCTCTGTAATGCAGGGAGGGTTAATCTGACATCAAGTTGCTGGAGACCTCACTGTGATTAACCCTCCCAGCAAAGTACAGTTTGCCGAATAAGGGTGATTATTGCTCTGCATAATAGAGACAAAGAGGGGCATCTATTAAAAGGCTAAATGCCTTTTCTAGGAGTAGATGGACCCGATCAGCGTAAAAATTTTCACAAAAGGTCTATCTGCGAATATTTTATTTGCATCGGCCCAATCTGCGCCTCTTGCGCTGGAGAGGCGGAGAGGGACTGTTATAGGGGGTGCTGCAGCACGCAGAGGGGGTACGGAGGTATTCATCATTTTTTTAAAGTATTTTATTTATAAAAGAACACCCCATACCCCTCGTTGACCATTTTATAAAAAACAAAACAAAACGCTGGTCATCAACATAGTCCAACGAATTTGACGTAATCCACAGTAAACCGATTCTGAAAAACAAAATGGAAAAACACACAAAATAAATGCCAGTAGCAGAGCACCCATCATTGTGACAGGTATTCTGCACCTTACAGTATGCAGATTCTTAGCAGATGCTGCTTACAGTATGGCACACAAGGAGTTAGGTCAGGCCCGTATTTACCACTAGGCACCCGTGGTCCGCTGCCTAGGGCGGCACCTTGCAGGGGGGGCAGCACCAGAGAGCAGGGAAAAGAAAGAGGGAGACTGGTATGATGGTGTTATCCAGTCACAGTATGGTAATGTTATCCAGTCACAGTATGGTGGGGTTGATCAGGTCTGGTGTGGCAGTGGCAAATGTGACACCTGGAGCTATTACCTACCAATCTACCAATCCTGTGATGGGGCGTCTTCAAGTTTAGTGCCTAGGGCAACAGCAGCTGTTAATTCGGCCCTGGGTTACAAATGGATGCATGACATCCACGCTTAATCTCTTGTGTGCCAAACTAAACAATGTGGCCCCCAGGGGCAGGGCTCCAGATGGCGACCAAAATGGTCGCCAATGCGACTGATATTTTGCAAATGGCGCCCAGATTTATTAATCTGGGCGCCATTTGCGACTGGCCCCGGCGTGCTGTCTCTTTTAAGTCCGGTCCCCGGCTGATGCGCGGCTGATGCGCGGCTGCCGGGGGTGTCCCGTCCTATCCCCGGCAGCGCGGCGCATCAGTGAGCTGCCTGGGGCCCTGACTTCCGGCACAGGAAGCGCGCGTCAGAGACGCTTCCTGTGTCAGAAGTCACAGCCCCGGCGTACAGGAGCTCACTGACGCGCCGCGCTGCCGGGGATAGGACGGGACACCCCCGGCAGCCGCGCATCAGCCGGGGACAGCGTCCAAAGAAGAAGAGGATCGCCGGGGGAGCGGGTTGTCAGGTGAGTTTGTGTGTTTGTTTTTTTTAAATATTGCTTAGCATAGAGGAAAGGGGGGGGGGGGGGCATCTGTAATGGTGGAAGAGAAGGGCGGCATCTATAATGGGGGCAAGATAACAGGGGGGCATCTATAATGGGGGGAGAGGGGGGCATCTATAAGGGGGGAAAGAAAACAGGGGGGCATCTATAATGGGGGAGAGGGGGGCATCTATAAGGGGGGAAAGAGAAGGGGGGGCATCTATAAGGGGTCAAAGAACAGGGGGCATCTATAAGGGGGAAAGAGAACAGGGGGGCATCTATAATGGGGGGAGAGGGGGGCATCTATAAGGGGGGAAGAGAAGAGGGGGCATCTATAATGGGGGGAGAGGGGGGCATCTATAAGGGGGGAAGAGAAGAGGGGGCATCGATAATGGGGGGAGAGGGGGGCATCTATAAGGGGGGGAGAAGAGGGGCCATCTTCAAGGGGGGGAGAGGGGAGCATCTATAAGGGGAGGGGGTATCTATAAGGGGGGGAGAAGAGGGGGCATCTATAATGGGGGGGAAGAGGGGGCATCTATAATGGGGGTAGAGGGGGTCATCTATAAGAGGGGGTCATCTATAATGGGGGGGAGGAGGGGGCATCTATAATGGGGGTAGAGGGGGTCATCTATAAGGGGAGGGGGCCATCTATAAGGGGAGGGGGTAATCTATAAGTGTAGGGCAAACTGGCTGCAGACACTGGGAGATAGATATATGCACAATTATTATTATCAGGGTCCCTCAGGTGTCTGTACTGTAGGGGGTCACTTGCATTAGTCACTAGGTGAGAGATATATCTATCTATATACACATCTTGTGGGGGGGGTCACTATGGCTGCAGTCATAAGTCTAGCTCAGTATGTATAGACTGTTGCAAGCTTTTAAAGGGAACCTGTCTCCCCCGGTGATGGGGTGACAGGCTCCCAACCCCCCGTTAGAACCCCCTATACTCACCTCATCGCGCCGGGTCCCGCTTCTGAAGATGGTCGGGTCACGGAGATCTCAGCCGCTGCAGCCCGATGCGCACACTGAGAGATGAGTCCAACGCTCATAGAGAATGACGGAGCGCTAGACTCTCCCATCATTCTCTATGAGCGTTGGACTCATCTCTCAGCGCACGCCGGGCTGCAGCGGCTGAGATCTCCGTGACCCGACCATCTTCAGAAGCGGGACCCGGCGCGATGAGGTGAGCATAGGGGGCTCTAACGGGGGTTGGGAGCCTGTCACCCCGGCACGGGGGTCGACAGGTTCCCTTTAAGTTCAAGTTCAGAAGAGTAAGCCTCATTAAAAGGCTAGCCAAGTGAAGCTGAAGTACTGAGTCAGACTGTATATGGTTGTCAGACTGTATATGGTTGTCAGACTGTATATGGTTGTCAGACTGTATATGGTTGTCAAGTTGCAAGTTTCCATGTTGAACATTTTCAAACTAAGAAAAGAAAGGATCTAAAGGAGGAGGATGCTGCCGCGGCCTCTGCACACAGTAAGTCCCATTTAACATAACATTAATTTTACATGGTTTAAAATGTTGGCGACCAAATATTCTATTTGGCGCCTAAATTTTTCAGGTTAGGAGCCAATGGCTCCCAGGTAAATTTTTTAGTCTGGAGCCCTGAGGGGGTAAAGTGAGATTGCATTGCATCCTCAATTTCCCCCATGAGGGCCACATTGATGTCACAATATACCCATCCCAGCAAGAAAGGGGTTAATTGCCCTCATTACTTGCTGGGATGAGTACAGTGCTGGGGGGAGAAGCGGGGCCCTATTGATACTCACCACTTACGTCTTCAACAGAGCCTGGCACACTGAGATCCAAGTGTGCCAGTGTCTGTGTCCACATATCACAAAAGAAAGCAAAGATGGGCAGTAGAAAAACCATATCACATAGTAAAGAAGGATATCACACATATCAAACAATAACATCATTACGGACATCACCACATAACGAGGTCCTGAAATCAAAATAATCCTCACCGCGAGGTGAAGGAATATTGTGTTAGTTTATCCGTACAAACCTACTAGGTTGGAATGCTGTCAGAGGCGAGTCACACCACCAGCCCCACACTTTACGGAATTTCCCAGGACACCCTCTATGTTTGTAAACAATAAACTCGTAAGACAGCATGGAGTTGACTAGATTTTTCCATTTACTCACTGATGGGGGTCTGATATCCATCCATCTCATTGCCACCGTCTTTCATGCCATGAATAGGGACTCTTTCAGGAAGATTCTATGGTAGTGTGGCCACTCCTCTTCATCTAATAAACCCAATAAGCACACCTTGGGCGCGCATGGTACTGTAATTCCTATAATCTGTGATAATTGAGCCGACACTTCAGACCAGAATGCTCCGACATCTGGGCAGGCCCATATCATATGCCAGAAGTCTGACCTCGGGCAGTGGCACCTGTGACATTCCTCTGAAGGATATCTGCCCATTCTATGCATTCGTACAGGTGTTAGATAACTTTGATGAATGATAAATAGCTGAGTCAATCTATTGTTAACGGCAGGAGAAACAAATAAATGAGAAGATAGAACATCAGACCACTCATCCTCAGACAACTCTCCCAAAGAGCAACGCCACCTATCTTCCACTGGTAGAGGGTTGTTTTCTATACGATACTGAATGAGAAATGAGTACAGTGCAGAGATTAAACCTCCAGGGCCCTGAGACCTGAACACTCCAATAAGGGGATACTCAGAGAAAGGTAGAGAAGGCCGGGGAAACTGGGCATGAAAGGCATGTCTGAGCTGCAAATATCTATATATAGACCCCCTTGGTAGATCATGTTTGTCTTGCAATTGTTGAAAAGAACAAAAAGTTTGATCTCTACACACATCCCCTATTTTACAAACACCGTGCCGTATCCAGAAGAGAGGCTCCAGATGTGTAGAAAAATGTGGTAGGTTAGGGTGGTACCATAATGGAGTGTCCACCATCACCCCTTGATAATTTAATAACCTTTTAACGGCACCCCAGACCTGTGAGGCCAATTTATGCAATGGTAGAAGCTTAGATGGTTTTAGGTACCCGCCCTCTAAAACAGGCCACAAATGCCGGAGATCCAAAAAATGGGCCAAATGGTGCTCTCTATTCGGTAAAATCTCCGCCTCTACCCATGTCCTAAGATATCGAAGCTGTCCCGCCAAATAGTATAGATACAAATCCGGGAGTGACATCCCACCAAATGACTTAGGCCGTTGGAGTGTCTGCAGACTCAATTTGGACCTGGAGGCACCCCACACAAAAGAGGGAAAGAGAGAGTGAAGAGATTTAAAGAAAGAAAGTGGAATTGGGGCAGAAGCATGTTCCAGCATATACAGACATTTAGGCAAAATCACCATTTTTATAAGATTAATACGCCCAGGCACAGCAAGGGGGAGAGTCGCCCAAATCTTGAACTTAGTTTTTATATACTCTAAGAGAGGGTAAATATTCATGGAGGCATCACGGGAGAATTGTCTACAAATCATAATTCCCAGATATTTAAATTGGGACACAACAGGTAACCCATGGGCACTATCCGCCCAGCCCTCTGGGCACAAAGGCATGAAAACGGACTTAGACCAGTTGATATATAAACCCGAATATTTACCAAAAGAATTGAAAAGAGTAATCGCTAGTGGGAGGGTAGTGCGTGGGGAGGACATGAACAGGATAGTGTCATCCGCATATAATCCCACCCTATCTTCCCTATCACCATTTATAATGCCCTTGTATAGTGGGTCTTTCCGTAATCTTAATGCTATAGGTTCAATGGCCAGTGCGAATAATAGGGGTGACAGTGGACACCCCTGTCGGGTGCCCCGGGATAGCGAGAAATATGACGAGTATACTCCATTTATCATGATGCGTGCTTTAGGGGCTTGATACAGTAGTGCCACCCACCTAAGGAAGTTCGGTCCAAAACCAAACCGTTTCAGTACCTCCAGGAGATAGCCCCACTCTACTGAATCAAATGCCTTAGGCGCATCTAACGTTGTGTGAAGCTATCCTGGAGGAGATGTATTAAACATGGTGTAAAGTGAAACAGGCTCAGTTGCCCCTAGCAACCAATCAGATTCCACCTTTCATTTTCCAAAGAGAGTTTGTGAGGAATGAAAAGTGGAATCTGATTGGTTGCTAGGGGCAACTGAGCCAGTTTCACTTTACACCATGTTTAATAAATCTCCCCCATATGCATAAGCTATCGCTTTTTTTTAAGGGAGCTGAAGACTTCTATTGAAATTAATGGAAGAAAAATTCAGGTGTTTGCTGGAAAAACTCCAAACCCTCAGCCTGCTGCATTATAGTAAAACAGCCACAGAGCCACAAAAACGCCAGAGAGGAGAGAAGAACGCCACAAAATAACGCCATAAGTGCAAGGGAAATCATGAAATCATGATCATTAATTCCCAGCTAACATCTGTCCGCATGCATTTAAAAAAAAAACGCTATGTCGTTTTTATTAGCGTTTTCCTAAGAAAAAGAGGCAGTGTGAAGGAAGCCTAATAGAATATTGTTATAAGCATTCTACTGGTATTACCAAATCTTACCACTTGATGGCAACAGAAGATATAAGACAAACTATTAAGAAGCAGGACCCATAGAAAGTTATAGCAATGGGTTACTGGGAGGAGTATGGAAGTCTGAGTAAGTTGAATGAAATCTGAAAACTGCCTAGCATATAAGTAGTCCTAGTATTATAACTTTGTAATTGTTGGGATGCAGTGAATGGTATTTTCTAACATTGTGCATACATAAGCACACGCACACATGACGGCGTCCATTTCTCCAGTCTAAAAACAGAGGAGTGCGGGCTTCAGGGTAGGGAGGTGGATTTGGGGAATTGAATGGACGAGCATGTTGACTGAACACCAATAAAGACTAATACGTATGGTTGTCTGGATACCAGTGATGCTAGTACCTGTGGTTGCCTAGATATTATCGAGGCCCAGTACATGTGGTTGCCTAGATACCGGTTGCCTTGACGCCATTGAGGCTTAGTACCTGTGGTTGACTGGGTACTAGTGATGCCTAGTACTTGTGGTTGCCTGGATACCAATGAAGCCTAGCACCTGTGGTTGTCTGGATACCGGTGATGGTTAGTACCTGTGGTTGCCTGGATACCAGTAATGCCTAGTACCTGTGGTTGCCTGGATACCAATAATGCCTAGTACTTGTGGTTGCCTGGATACCAGTAATGCCTAGTACTTGTGGTTGCCTGGATACCGGTGATGCCCAGTACTTGTGGTTGCCTGGATACCAATAAAGCCTAGCACCTGTGGATGCTTGGATACCGGTGATGGTTAGTACCTGTAGTTGCCTGGATACCAGTAATGCCTAGTACCTGTGGTTGCCTGGATACCAGTAATGCCTAGTACCTGTGGTTGTCTGGATACCAATAATGCCTAGTACTTGTGGTTGCCTGGATACCGGTGATGCCTAGTACCTGTGGTTGCCTGGATACCGGTAATGCCTAGTACTTACGGTTGCCTGGATACCGGTGATGCCTAGTACCTGTGGTTGCCTGGATACCAGTGATGCCTAGTACCTGTGGTTGCCTGGATACCGGTGTTGTCTATTACCTGTGGTTGCCTGGATATCAGTGATGCCTAGTACCTGTGATTGCCTGGATACCAGTAATACCTAGTACCTGCGGTTTCCTTATGATCCATTGCTTGAAGGGTCCAATTTTTAGACATCACATATCATATGCTTAACCCCTTAGTGAGCGCCATGCTGCCTTTTCACGGCAGTCACTAATGGGCTTTATTCTGATGCATACGCCTTTTAATGGCGGACGCATCGGAATAAACTGCCGTGTGACAGCTGTGACAGCCGTGTGACAGCTGCCGTGTGACAGCTGCCCCCCCCCCCCCCCCCCGCCTGTAACTTCCCGGATCGGAGGATCGTCCGCTCCGGGTAGTTTAACCCGTTAAATGCCGCTGTCAAATCATGACAGCGGCATCTAACTGGTTCCTGTGGGTCCCAGACGGTCCGGTCCCCCGATGTCTCCATGGTGATCCCGGGGGCCTAATTAAGGCCCCCGGGATCACCTGGAGATGCTTAATGCTGACAGGCATGGCCGTGCTGAATGCCTGTCAACATGATGCATAATACAGTACACTATAGAAGTAGTACAGTGTATTGTATTAGTGATCGAAGTATTTACACTAATGTACACTAGTGTAAAATTTTAAAAAAAGTGTGCACCAAACACAAAACATCCCCCCCAACCCCCGCCCCCCAATAATAAAAATGCATTTCATTCCCTATACATAATAAAATGTTACATAAAACAGATCAAAAACACAAATCCTGAGGGGCGTGGTCTAGCTATGGCGCCGAGCAGACGTGCTTGCTGAGAGCTCCGCTTCCTCACCCCAGCACCGGGCTCATAAGCATAAACCCAGCACCGCCACATGTCCCTACCGAAAGCAGGGAGACCCAGGAGACCGAGGGGACGCTCGTCGGGACCGCTGGCAGGATCTTTGAGGCGATACCTCCGCAGCAGAGAGAGCGGCAGCCAGGGACCGGCGCCGCCATTACCGGACACTGCCCCTTCTGTGCCACCGCGTGATCCCTCACCTGGGAGAACTCCAGAGGCCTCCAGTACTGCTGCCTCACCCACGAGACCCTCGGACGCACGGGGCCATCACTCTCCGGTACCGCGGGGCACAGCTCAGGACGGTGGGAGGCTGCTTCAGACGCCATTGCAGCCCGGCATCCTCCACGCGGCCTCCCAGGAGCCCACACGCCACACTGAGGTAAACGCCTGCCTTGCTGAGGCCGGTCCTTCCCTGTCCCGGTGTCCCTTGCTCTCCTCCACTGCAGCTGTCCCGGAGCATACCGGCCAAGTAGCCACGGCCATAGATCTCGCTGGCACGCTATCCCCCTTGTGCGAGCGGCCATTACAAGACAGACACGTGGTCCCTAACTCGGCAGTGACTTGTTCCTAAGCCCCCAGCCTCCCTGCTGCTGCGTTGCTACATACCTCCTCCTGCAGCCTCCCTCCTTCTTCGGCTAACTCTGAGGCAGATTCCTGCCTAATATCCCAAACAGTCGCTATGGGAGATGACCTTAGAGACCTTAAGCAGCAAATGGCTGCTATGCCGACAAAAGAGGACATGGAACGTTATGTCCAGCGGCTAGAGTCAACCTATAAATCTGAACTCAAATCTCTCTCAGCTAATCTATCCCACCTGTCAGACCAAGTCCAACGCTTAGAGGATGAGGTGGGGACAGTTTCTGGAGCACAAGCTGAGCAGCAAGCTACAATTGCCCAACATACACAGCAAATACAATGCCTCTTTAACATGGTGGACGATCAAGAAATTCGTAACCGCCGGAATAACGTGTGCATTAGGGGCATATCAGAGGATGTGGGAACCAGGGAGCTTATCCCCAAGCTGCAATCTCTCTTTAATGTCATTCTGGACAAACCGGAGGATCACATCATAGAAATTGACAGGGCCCACCGCACCTTAGGCCCACGTAGCCTTGACATGGACAGACCGCGAGATGTGATTTGCCGCATCCATTTCTTCCAACTAAAAGATGAGGTGATGCGCAAGGCACGGCAGAAAGGAGACATTCTCTTGGACGGCAGCCGCATTCAAATACTGGCAGATTTATCCCGGTTCACGCTGACCAAAAGACGTACACTCAAACCCCTGCTTGATACGCTCAGAGATCATCATCTGACCTACTCTTGGGGACATCCATTCCAGCTACAAGTCCGCAAAGATGGGCATCTACATACTCTACAAGGCCCTGGAGATCTGCGACCATTCTGTGAAGCTTTACATCTCCCGATGCCATTCCTTGCTGCCTGGCCGGTCTCCCCCCTCTGCCACAACGCCAGCCACGTCGTCGTGAAAGGAGACCCCGCACACCCCCAGGAGATGGCGGGGAACCCCCTTAGCATGCAGAGCGTCTGGTCTATAATGATGAGTATATATGAGTGTGATGCTCTGTACACATCTTTAGGGCATAACAGCTCGTACAGACGACAGCTAACTTGACTTGAGGTTTTCTGAGATTACTGTTATCTTAGCTTAGCTTAGCTTAGATGTTACCTATGTTTTGACACGGTTCTAACAGGGATCTATACGTGCTGCCGCACATTCCTATTATATGCACTTCTACCGTTATTTTAGTTGTCAAGAGTTCTCATACTAACACCAAGTTAGTGTCAGCATATAACTTAGCCTCAGTTACAGAATTGTCTAATATTATCACAGTCCGTTCTACGTGGGCTTGAATGGGATGCCCGTATACATTGTTACTTACTGTGACTAACACTCGCTGGCATACATTGAGGGAGACTAACTCCCTTACTATATTTGTTCTCTTGCTTTCCTTTGACTACATTCTATGCTGGGTTTACGTTAGTTGTTTATACATAACTAGCTAGGTGCTGGTGAGGAGGTTAGCTTGGTCCTGACTGGGCAACTTCCCCACTTTAGGTTAAACCACTGTTAAGTGGTACATTAGTTTCTACTGTTTTTTCCCCCCTGATTTAGATCCTAGGGGAGCCTACTGTTACATAGTTGACAGTTACAATTTATCTTTCTTGATTCTTTCTTCTCGCTTTCTTTCTCCCCCTCCTTTCCCCCCCCCCTTTTTTTTTCCCTCTTTCCCTATTGTGTGATATCCTACCCTCCACCCCACCCCCTCCCACCCACCCCCTAGACCCCACACAGTAAACTAAGATGGCTATGTTCCCTCAATGTGAGGGGATTTAATACCCCTGAAAAACGGTCACAGATCTGCTATAACATGCACAAAGAAAAGGCACATATAGTGTTTCTACAGGAAACACATTTCAAAACACACCACCTCCCACAGTTCTCAAACAGATATTACCCGACCTGGTACCATAGTTCCAACCCGGAGGCTAAATCGAAAGGTGCCAGCATTGGCATTCATAGGTCCTTGAGGCACGAGATTCTAGCTACTTAGATTGACACAGAGGGAAGGTATGTGCTCATTAAAGGGAACCTGTCACCCCCCGTGCCGGGGTGACAGGCTCCCGACCCCCCGTTAGAGACCCCTATACTTACCTCATCCCGCCGGGTCCCGCTTCTGGATTCGGTCGGGTCCCGGAGATCTCAGCCGCTGCAGCCCGGCGCGCGCGCTGACAGATGAGTCCAACGCTCATAGAGAATGACGGAGCGCTGGACTCTCCCGTCATTCTCTATGGGTGTTGGACTCATCTCTCAGCGCGCGCGCCGGGCTGCAGCGGCTGAGATCTCCGGGACCCGACCGAATCCAGAAGCGGGACCCGGCGGGATGAGGTAAGTATAGGGGTCTCTAACGGGGGGTCGGGAACCTGTCACCCCGGTACGGGGGGTGACAGGTTCCCTTTAAATTGTCCATACAGGCAAAAATTTTTACCTTGGCATGCTTTTATCTCCCTAACCAGGACCAGGTCAAGACGTGCAGACGTTTTTTGCGTCTAGTGGAGGGTTTTGCGGAGGGCTTCCTGATTGTCGGTGGCGACTTTAATTTTATATTCGACCCAGCACTGGATTCTTCCTCGGGTGGAGGCCGGCAACCTCTCTCTCACATGCAACGCCTGTCGCAGACCATTCATTCCCTTCAGCTCGTAGATCTATGGCGGACCCTGCACCCAACTGTAAGAGACTATACCCTTTACTCACCTTTACACGCATCATACAGCCGCATAGATTTCTTCTTAGTAAGTCACCATCTACTAACCTGGAACCCCACTTCGCATATAGGCAAGGCAATCTGGTCAGATCACGCTCCTGTGTTTTGCACGTTCACAATACCAGACTCAGCTCCTACCTTCCGCTCGTGGAAACTAAATGAAAATCTTTTAAAAGACTTAGTCTGTATGTCTGCCGTGCATTCCACAATTAGTGACTTCATTACTAACCACGAACATGACCTCACGCCATTACCTATACAGTGGGAAGCACTGAAATGTGTGATCCGCGGGGTCCTTATACAACATGGCACCCGCCTGAAAAAGGAACGGGCCATTGCGATCACTAAGACCATTGACCTTATGCACACGTTAGAATCTTTACACAAATCGTCTCCTGTCCCTTCCGTCTTGGCGGACCTAACTTCTGCCCGAGAAAAATTGAAAACATTGTTAGACAAAAGCTACACACGGTTCAGGGATAGAATGAAACGATATGCTTACGAACACGCTGATAAATGCGGCAGAGCCCTGGCCAATACCCTCCACCCACGCCTTGGCACAACATATATCCCCAAACTCAAAACCCCCCAAGAGGAGATTGTCAATCCGGTAGACATAGCTGAGGAATTTCGCAAATACTACCAGGCCTTGTATAATATTAGGGGTCATTACCATTCTGCTCCCCCAACAGTGTTAACTGAAAAAATCTGAGACTATGTCTCTGATACAGCTCTTCCTACTATCGAGCCCTCAATTAAGGACTCTTTCGAGGAAGACTTTACAGACTTGGAAATCACAGATGCCATCAAATCTCTCCCTACAGGAAAGAGCCCGGGACCCGATGGGTACACGACAAAATTTTATAAAATTCTCTCTTCTCTCCTTAGTCCATTTCTCAAAAAGGTATTTAACTCAGTATCTACTCTTACTCCCTTTCCGTTACAATCTCTCGAAGCCCATATCTCAGTCCTCCCGAAGCCCGGCAAGGAACCCATAGCTTGCCCCAATTTTCGCCCCATCTCTTTAATAAATGTGGATATTAAACTATATTCCAAATTAATTGCCAACCACTTAGCTGAAACCCTACCTTCCCTTATCTCTGATGATCAGGTAGGCTTCATCAAAAACCGCGAGGCCAGAGATAACACCAATAAAACGCTTTTACTTTTATGTCATGCACAAAAATCACACACTCCGCTCTGCCTTGTATCTGTCGACGCCGAAAAGGCGTTCGACAGGATACACTGGACTTTCCTAGAACACACACTGCGCCAGATAGGGTTGGGCCCAACAATGCTGTCACGAATCATGGCACTGTATTCCAGCCCGACAGCCAGAGTCCGAGCCAATGGTATACTATCTAACTCGTTTGGAATTGGCAATGGGACAAGACAGGGATGTCCCCTGTCCCCCCTATTGTACGTATTGGTAATGGAACACCTTGCTGTCGCGTTGAGATCTAACCCGGATATTCATGGCATCACAGTCAACAATACACAGTACAAATTAGCGCTTTACGCTGATGATCTCCTTTTATTTGTTACGGATCCTCACATTTCCTTTCCCTCTATAATAGCAGAACTAGAAAAATTCGGTAAAGTTAGCATCTTTAAAGTTAATTACTCAAAGACAGAAGCACTGAACATCAGCCTCCCACCCACATTACAAAACTCTCTACAATCCAACTTCCAATTTAAATGGGAAAAAGAGGCTATTAAATATCTGGGTACCCATATCTCAGCGGACTCCGATAAGCTTTACCAACTTAACTACACTCCCCTCTTTCAAAAATTAAAGACTACGCTATCGGACTATAACCTGAAACGCCTTTCGTGGTTTGGCCGCATTAATACGGTAAAAATGGACATATTACCAAAACTACTATACTTGTTTCAAGCCCTGCCTATCACGGTTCCTAACACCTTTTTTCTCCAACTCAACAAGGCAATAAACAAATTTGTTTGGGGTTCCTCACGCCCACGAGTAAGATTTAAAACCTTATGTCTTTCCAAAATGGAAGGAGGAGCAGGCCTGCCTGATATTAAAACCTACTATAGAGCGGCGGTCCTGTCCCGGGTTGTGGACTGGCACAGATCCAGAATTGGCAAACAGTGGGTCACTCTAGAAGATGACTTATCCCCATGGTCCCTGTTCTCTCTACCATGGATTGATAGGGAGCATGTGACTCATCGTGATTTACCCTTGCTCACCCAGCATTTTCTGTCACTATGGGACAGAGTGGTGATTCCCTCTGCTTTGTCGCACAGGCCTGGACCCATGACCCCCCTGTTTGATAATCCGGGATTTCCCCCAGCTGTGGGAAAAGACAGTTTCCTCATATGGGACAGGACCTCTGCAACTAGGCTAGCTAAAATCTCTACCCATGCATCCTCCCTACCTCCACTGACTGAGCTTGGGGGCCTCCGCCCAGAGAGACGCTTGTTGTGGATGGAGTATTTCCAACTGCGCTCCTACCTCTCCACCTTTTCCCAACCACAAACGCTCCATAGAAGCCTTTACGACATTAGAGACACTAGTTTCGCTGGAGGACCCTCCACAACGCCTCCTCTCTTGCATGCATAGCGTACTTGCTTCCCATGTACCCTCAGAACCACTCAACTTTGTGCTGGCTTGGGAACGGGAGATGGGAACCCATTTTGAGGAAGACGACTGGAACAAATGCTTTCTATTTACACACAAACTCCCTGCAGCGTGCCACGCGCAGGAAAAAAATGATAAAATCCTCACGAGATGGTATAGATGTCCTGCGTTGCTGCATACCATCTTTCCCTCTGTGTCAGATCTCTGCTGGCGTTGCTCCAATGCTACTGGAACTATGCTACACATATGGTGGAGCTGCACGAACATCCAACCGTTTTGGAAAAAAATCTTTCAGTTGTACAACTCCCTTACAAACTCCACTGTTTCTACTCTAGCTCATATAGGCCTTCTCACCATGATACCAGGCTCTATTTCCTCAGTTAAGCGAGGTATCCTTCGCCATTTCCTGACTGCCGCTCGATCCGTGCTACCCCGACACTGGAAATCACCCACCCCTCCGTCACTAGCGGAATGGGTCACGGAGGTTAATCATATTATGCATATGGAGGAACTAATGGCGGAAGATGCCAACCGAAACAAACAATTTTCACAAATATGGACCCTGTGGCTGTTGTTCCGTGACAGTCCCGAAATGGCGAATTGGCTCGCTTCTCCTTAAGCCTTTTAACTCTATCTCGCCTTTCTTTAATAAATCGTGACCTGAAGGGGTGTAAATCACCCCCACAACCCACCCTCCCCCCTCCTTTCTACCTCCCTTCCCTCCCTTCCCCTCCCTCCCCTCCCTCCCCTCCCTTTGTATCTGTATGTATGTAATTTTCCTTATTATGCTTTGACGTCGTTTATATCTGCCTAATTGTTATCTACTCTTACTTGTCCTTGTTTTTCCTTCTTCTATAACCTAGCCTCTTTGTACTGTTGTGTTGGTGCAGTTTACTTTTCTTTTCTCTATATCAAAAGGTGTATTTTGCTTTTATTGTATACGGTATTATTGAACAGGTATCGTTCCTTTCTCTGCAAGACCACTGGTGATCTTGCCTTTATTGCATAATACATCATTGCTGGCGATAGTCAGTAGGGCGACGTTGGGAATGGTATTTTAAGATTTTGTATACCTTATCTTTTATGGCTCTGCGTAGCCCACACAGCTGTAGCTGCCTTTTGTACTCTTTTCTTTAAATAAAAACATTTAATGTAAAAAAAAAAAAAAACACAATTCCTATACATATTTGGTATCGCCACGTCCGTAACGACCCAATCTATAAAACTATATCAATAATTATATTGCACGACACACGCTGTAAAAAAAAAAAAGAAAGAAAAAACAGTATTAGAGCTATTCTGTATTTTAACAATCCGCTTTAGAAAATACGTCATAAAAGAGATCAAAAAGACATGTATACGTAAAACTTGGTATTAGTAGAAACTACAAATCTTTCAGCAAAAAATAAGACCAAAAAGAGCTCTGTCGCGCAAAAGTTAAAAACGCTATGGATCTTGCAATGTGATGACAGTTTTTGTTTGTTTTTGCTAGGGAGATAGTTTCTATTGAACCAAAGTGGTAATAGTTAAAAAAACTTACACAAATTTGGTATCATCGTAACCATAGTGAGCCAGAGAATATGTTTATTATGGTATTAGTGACTGCCGATACGGATTTTTATTGTAGTCACTAATGGGTTCTATTCTCCTGCCATCAGCTTTTTACAGCAATGGCGCAAAATAGTGCAGCGGCACCGGTAAGGCCCACAGCCCCCTCCGGAGGTGGCTGAGAGGTTGGGGTAGTGTGAGGTCAGTCCCGGCCGGTCCCCGCAACGGCGATACGGTTATTAACAGTATAACTGCTGCCGTCTCAGCTGAGCATTTTCATCTCTTCTCACCGTGAATTCACGGTGAGAGGAGATGAAAACATGTGCCGCAACCCCCCCCCCCCGCCCCCCACACTCCCCAGGATTAACCCTAGTGACCCGGTCACTGACCTTCCCCTCCCTGGGCGGCCATCTGATTCAAGATGGCCACCGCCATCACTGTGAACAGACTCTGTTCACAGTGATAGATTGCTAAAAATGCTCAAAGCCCCATTATCTCCACCACCTGAGGTGGCAGAGAGCATGGAGCAATGATCGGGGACCACCCGGTGTGGTCCTGGTACAAGCGATCAGTGGTATATACTATATACCGCTGATCGCTTGTTCAAAATGCTGATGACACTTTTTATCCCCTGTCACCAAAGTCAAGTGCCCCGGATTACCTGTAACCACCCCGGATTACCTGTAACCACCCCAGATTACTCATAACCACTCCGCACTACCTGTAAACACCCCAGATTACTCATAACCACTTTGGGTTACTCAAAACCACTCCAGTTTACCTGTAACCGCTCAGATTACCCTTCACCACCCCAGATTGCTCGTCACCACCCCAGATAGCCAGTGAACACCCCCAGATTGCCTGTGACCACCCCCACATTGCTCGTCACCACCCCAGATAGCCAGTAAACACGCCCAGATTGCCCATAACCACCCCAGATAGCCAGTAAATACCCCTAGATTGCCCGTAACCACCCCAGATTGCCGCAGACTGTTTGTAACCACCCCAGATTGCCCGTCACCACCCCAGATTATCCGTCACCTTCCCAGATTGCCCGTGAGCACCCCCAGATTGCCCGTCACCACCCCAGATAGCCAGTATACACCTCTATATTGCCCATAACCACCCCAGATAGCCAGTAAACACCCCCAGATTGTCCGTAACCACCTCATAGCCAGTAAACACCCCCAGATTGCCCGTTACCACCCCAGATTGCCACAGACTGCCCATAAGCACCCCAGATTGCCCATAACAACCCCAGATTGTCACAGACTGCCCGTAACCACCCCAGATTGCCCATAACCACACCAGATTACTGGCTATCCGGGGTGGTGACAGGCAAATGCCCAAGATTGCCACTTACCACCCCAGATAGCCAGTAAACACCAAAATGACACCTTTTGAGCCCTGCTGTGTGCCCACACAGTGGTTTATGCCCACATATGAGGTACCGTTGTACTGAGGAGAACCTCAGTTACAAATTTTGAGGTGAGTGTTCTCCCCTGTTCCTCGTGAAATTGAGAAATTTCAAACTAAACAAACATATTGGAAAAATAAAATTTTTTCACTTTTACAGTTTTAAATACTTTTCTCTAATACCTGTGGGGTCAAAATGCTCACAACAACCCCAAGATGTAATCTTTTAGGGGTGTAATTTCCAAAATGGGATGAGTTTTGGGGGGGGGGTTTCTCTTTTGTGGACACTACAGGGGCTCTGCAAACCACCTGGTGCTAAGAAACTTCTTCAGCAAAATCTGAACTGGAAATGCTAATAAGCACTCCTTCCCTTCTGAGACCCGCTGTGCGCCCATACAGTGGTTTATGCCCACATATAGGGTACGATTGTCCTCAGAAGAACCTGCGTTACAAATTTTGGGGTGCGTTTCGTTACATTTCTAAGCCCCGTAACACCCTAAAAAGTGAAATATGTTTACGAAATGAAGCCAGAATAAAGAGGACATATTGATAATGTGACTTTGTAACTAATTTATGTCATGTGACTTTCTTTTTTTAGAAGCTGTGAATTTCAAAGTTCGTAAACTGCAATTTTTTTTAATTTTTCATAATATTTTGATGTTTTTCACACAAAAAAACACACAAGACAGTGACCAAATTTTGCGACTAACATAAAGTACCATATGTGATAAAAAAACAATCTCAGAATCAGTAGCATACGTTAAAGCATCACTGAGCTATAAGAGCATAAATTGAGACAGGTCAGATTTAGCAAAATGAGCCTGGTCATTGAGGCCCAAATAGGCTCGATCCCTAAGGGGTTAAACGTTTTTTTATTTAGTACATAGTACATAGTAGATAGCAGCTAGATGGCTCCTAGGACAATACAGGCAGTGCATTAATACAGATCTATTTCTCTGCTCTAATAGAGGAACAGAGGGACATGGGTGAGAGGTAGAACCCATCACTACCACCATCTATATATTCCCTGTCCCCCCTCTCATCAGTATACGCTCCAACATAGGGCTGGACGCAGCTGAGTGTGACCATATAGGATATAGTTGTATTGTACAGTGAGACATAGAAATGATGAATAGATTAGTCTGGTTATATCTACACTTACACCTAGCTTCTTCTTTCTTCACTTTTTTAGTGTCAACAGAACTTGAAAATATGAATCCTTGTCCTCAGAATATATCCTGGAAGAAAGTATCTCAGAAAATGGTGCGAGGTAAGCCAGTCATTGTGTGGTCATGCTTTATGACTATGGGTCACGTCTTGTATATTACTTGCCCATTTAGGGTAGATGGTTGGGTTTTATTTTGGTTAGGAGGAGATTGTGTGACCACATGCAGGCGGTACAATTATGTGTAGGCGGGAGTCCCTGTCACCAGTGGGGGGATGATGGTGACAACCCCACACACAATGTCTGGTTTGGGGTCGGTCCATACTCATGTAACTCATGGGTGGTCATGGCTTGTCCATTCAAAGAAGTGAGGATAGCCCCTGTTAGCAGTTCAGGATATATAACCTGCCCCAGGGCCCTTTTAATACATTGGTGGGCCCAGTGCACAGCCCTCAAGAGTGGGCCCCCCCCTTCCCTTTCGGCACATTGCATAATGTACTGAATTTGCCCCCACACTGTATCAAGAGCCCCAATACATACAGTAGTTACCTTATAACACTATTTCCACTATACAGTGATTACATATTACATAAAAACTGCACTAAACAAAACAGAAAGATATCACCAATGATACCATTACATAATACCGCCACATCATGACCCCTAACACTACAACCCTATAACAGAGTGCAGTTACATCCAGTGACTCACCAGGGGCGTCTTCTCCGATCAGAGTCTGTCACCTTTTCTTTTTCTCTCCATCCAGCCTGGGCCACCTTGAAGTCTTCTCCTGGCTGTGAATCTTCTCTCCAGAATCTGCCAGACAAATATTTTAGGCTCCAACACATAGAGTAGTTAGGTCCCTTGTACCCCTATACAGTAGTTATACCCCTCTGTACCCCTACATAGTAACACCCCTCTGTGCTTCCATAGTTTTAAGGTGTCCCTGTAGTATATAGACCCTCATGTGCTCCTCCAGTTATATACAGCCCTCCTGTGCGCTCACCCATTAGTATATAGCCCCCCTGTGCACTCTCCCCATTAGTATATGGCCCCCTGTGCTCCCCAATAGTATATAGACCCCTGTGTTCCCCAATAGTATACAGCTCCCATGTGCTCCCAATAGTACATAGCTCCCCTGTGCTCCCCCATAGTATATAGCTCCCCTGTGCTCCCCAATAGTATATAGCTTCCCTGTGCTCCCCAATAGTATATAGCTCCCCTGTGCTCCCCAATAGTATATAGCTCCCCTGTGCTCCCCAATAGTATATGGCTCCCCTGTGCTCCCCAATAGTATATAGCCCCCTGTGCTCCGCAGTAGTATATAGCTCCCCTGTGCTCCCCCATAGTATATAGCTCCCCAATAGTATATAGCTCCCCTGTGCTCCCCTGTGATCCCCAATAGTATATAGCTCCCCTGTGCTCCCTAATAGTATATAGCCCCCTGAGCTCCCCAATAGTATGTAGCTCCCCTGTGTTCCCCCATAGTATATAGCCCCCTGTACTCCCCCACAGTATATAGCTCCCCTGTGCTCCCCCATAGTATAGAGCCCCCTTTGCTCCCCCATAGTATATAGCCCGCTGTGCTCCCCCATAGTATATAGCCCCCTGTGCTCCCCAATAGTATATAGCCCCCTGTGCTCCCCAGTAGTATATAGCTCCCCTGTGCTCCCCATAGTATATAGCTCCCCTGTGCTCCCCTATAGTATATAGCCCCCTGTGCTCCCCCATAGTATATAGCTCCCCTGTGCTCCCCAATAGTATATAGCTCCCCTGTGCTCCCCCATAGTATATAGCCCCCTGTGCTCCCCAATAGTATATGCGCTCCCCTGTGCTCCCCCGTAGTATATAGCCCCCTGTGCTCCCCAATAGTATATGCGCTCCCCTGTGCTCCCCCATAGTATATAGCTCCCCTGTGCTCCCCCATAGTATATAGCCCCCCTGTGTTCCCCCATAGTATATAGCACCCTGTGCTCCCCCATAGTTTAAAGCCCCCTGTGCTCCCCCATAGTATACAGCTCCCCTGTGCTCCCCCATAGTATATAGCCCCCTGTGCTCCCCAATAGTATATGCACTCCCCTGTGCTCCCCAATAGTATATAGCTCCCCTTTGCTCCCCCATAGTATATAGCCCCCTGTGCTCCCCAAAAGTATATAGCTCGCCTGTGCTCCCCCATAGTATATAGCTCCCCTGTGCTCCCCCATAGTATATAGCTCCCCTGTGCTCCCCCATATTATATAGCCCCCTGTGCTCCCCCATAGTGTATAGCTCCCCTGTGCTCCCCAATAGTATATAGCTCCCCTGTGCTCCCCCATAGTATATAGCTCCCCTGTGCTTCCCCATAGTATATAGCTCCCCTGTGCTCCCCCATAGTATATAGCCCCCTGTGCTCCCCCATAGTATATAGCCCCCTGTGCTCCCCTTATAGTATATAGCTCCCCTGTGCTCCCCAATAGTATATAGCTCCCCCATGCTCCCCTATAGTATATAGCCCCCTGTGCTCCCCAATAGTATATGCGCTCCCCTGTGCTCCCCCATAGTATATAGCTCCCCTGTGCTCCCCCATAGTATATAGCTCCCCTGTGCTCCCCCATAGTATATAGCCCCCTGTGCTCCCCAATACCCAATAGTATATGCGCTCCCCTGTGCTCCCCCATAGTATATAGCTCCGCTGTGCTCCCCCATAGTATATAGCCCCCCTGTGTTCCCCCATAGTATATACCCCACTGTGCTCCCCCATAGTATAAAGCCCCCTGTTCTCCCCCATAGTATATAGCTCCCCTGTGCTCCCCCATAGTATATAGCTCGCCTGTGCTCTCCCATAGTATATAGCCCCCTGTGCTCCCCAATAGTATATGCACTCCCCTGTGCTCCCCCATAGTATATAGCCCCCTTTGCTCCCCCATAGTATATTGCCCCCTGTGCTCCCCCATAGTATATAGCTCCCCTGTGCTCCCCAATAGTATATAGCTCCCCTGTGCTCCCCCATAGTATATAGCCCCCTGTGCTCCCCAATAGTATATGCGCTCCCCTGTGCTCCCCCATAGTATATAGCTCCCCTGTGCTCCCCCATAGTATATAGCTCCCCTGTGCTCCCCCATAGTATATAGCCCCCTGTGCTCCCCCATAGTATATAGCCCCCTGTGCTCCCCAATAGTATATGCACTCCCCTGTGCTCCCCCATAGTATATAGCTCCCCTGTGCTCCCCCATAGTATATAGCCCCCTGTGCTCCCCCATAGTATATAGCCCCCTGTGTTCCCCCATAGTATATAGCTCCCCTGTGCTCCCCAATAGTATATAGCTCCCCTGTGCTCCCCAATAGTATATAGCTCCCCTGTGCTCCCCCATATTATATAGCTCCCCTGTGCTTCCCTATAGTATATAGCCCCCTGTGCTCCCCCATAGTATATAGCTCCCCTGTGCTCCCCAATAGTATATAGCTCACCTGTGCTCCCCCATTGTATATAGCCCCTTGTGCTCCCCAATAGTATATGCACTCCCCTGTGCTCCCCCGTAGTATACAGCCCCCTGTGCTCCCCCATAGTATATAGCCCCCTGTGCTCCCCCATAGTATATAGCTCCCCTGTGCTCCCCAATAGTATATGCGCTCCCCTGTGCTCCCCTATAGTATATAGCTCCCCTGTGCTCCCCAATAGTATATGCGCTCCCCTGTGCTCCCCCATAGTATATAGCTCTCCTGTGCTCCCCCATAGTATATAGCTCCCCTGTGCTCCCCCATAGTATATAGCCCCCTGTGCTCCCCAATAGTATATGCGCTCCCCTGTGCTCCCCCATAGTTTATAGCTCCCCTGTGGTCCCCTATAGTATATAGCTCCCCTGTGCTCCCCCATAGTATATAGCCCCCTGTGCTCCCCCATAGTATATAGCCCCCTGTGCTCCCCCATAGTATATAGCTCCCCTGTGCTCCCCCATAGTATAAAGCCCCCCTGTGTTCCCCCATAGTATATAGCCCCCTGTGCTCCCCCATAGTATAAAGCCCCCTGTGCTCCCCCATAGTATATAGCTCCCCTGTGCTCCCCCATAGTATATAGCTCCCCTTTGCTCCCCCATAGTATATAGCCCGCTGTGCTCCGCAATAGTATATGCGCTCCCCTGTGCTCCCCCATAGTATATAGCCCCCTGTGCTCCCCCATAGTATATAGCCCCCTGTGCTCCCCCATAGTATATAGCTCCCCTGTGCTCCCCTGTGCTCCCCAATAGTATATAGCTCCCCTGTGCTCCCCCATAGTATATAGCTCCCCTGTGCTCCCCCATAGTATATAGCTCCCCTGTGCTCCCCCATAGTATATAGCCCCCTGTGCTCCCCAATAGTATATGCGCTCCCCTGTGCTCCCCCATAGTATATAGCTCGCCTGTGCTCTTCCATAGTATATAGCTCCCCTGTGCTCCCCCATAGTATATAGCCCCCTGTGCTCCCCCATAGTATATAGCCCCCTGTGCTCCCGCATAGTATATAGCTCCCCTGTGCTCCCCAATAGTATATAGCTCCCCTGTGCTCCCCAATAGTATATAGCTCCCCTGTGCTCTCCTATATTATATAGCTCCCCTGTGCTTCCCTATAGTATATAACCCCCTGTGCTCCCCCATAGTATATAGCTCCCCTGTGCTCCCCAATAGTATATAGCTCACCTGTGCTCCCCCATAGTATATAGCCCCCTGTGCTCCCCAATAGTATATGCGCTCCCCTGTGCTCCCTAATAGTATACAGCCCCCTGTGCTCCCCCATAGTATATAGCCCCCTGTGCTCCCCCATAGTATATAGCTCCCCTGTGCTCCCCAATAGTATATAGCTCCCCGGTTCTCCCCCATAGTATATAGCCCCCGTGCTCCCCAATAGTATATGCGCTCCCCTGTGCTCCCCCATAGTATATAGCTCCCCTGTGCTCCCCAATAGTATATGCGCTCCCCTGTTCTCCCCCATAGTATATAGCTCCCCTGTGCTCCCCCATAGTATATAGCCCCCTGTGCTCCCCAATAGTATATACGCTCCCCTGTGCTCCCCTATAGTATATAGCTCCCCTGTGTTCCCCTATAGTATATAGCTCCCCTGTGCTCCCCTATAGTATATAGCCCCCTGTGCTCCCCCATAGTATATAGCCCCCTGTGCTCCCCCATAGTATATAGCTCCCCTGTGCTCCCCCATAGTATATAGCCCCCTGTGCTCCCCCATAGTATATAGCCCCCCTGTGCTCCCCCATAGTATATAGCCCCCTTTGCTCCCCAATAGTATATGCGCTCCCCCTCCCGTATAACATAAAAAAAAACAAAACACTTTTACTAACCTAGGTCCACGGGTTCCTCTTCTCTTGCCTCTTGTGGCCGCACTTCCTGCGATCACAAGAGGCTGCACTCCCCTTACCCTCGCGCAGACGCTCCAGTGACGTTGGACGCTAGAGGGAGAGTGCGGCCTCTTGTGCCCGCAGGAAGTGCGGTTACAAGAGTGACTGACAGGGAGGGAGCCAATGGTTCTCTCTCTCTGTCAGTATCGCTGCTGGTGAAGCGCCGCAGCAGTGGGCGGGCGGGGCAGCGGCGGACGGGGGGCCCTGCAGGGGGCGCCATTGAGGGGTAAGTAGATTACCCATCCATGGCGCTCCTCCCTGACAGGCTGGTGGCCGGAGCCCTGTGCGACTGCACTGGTCGCACATAGCAACGGCCGGCCTGCTTGGGGGGGCCCCTTTAACCAGTGGGCCCGCTGTACGTGCACCATGTGCCCTCTGGTTAAAGCGTCCCTGACCTGCCCTGCATATATACACAGCAGGGGTCATACAAGGGTTTCCTGTATTTTTCCTCCCTTACTTATAAATATTGACATGTTATGGTAAAGCGTAATATTATACCACAATATGGTGGTACATTTCATCCATAGTCTATATACTGTACATACTGTACATGAGAACAAATAGAAGCAGCATAGAGGCCGACATGGTAGATAATTTTATTCTTATGGTGCCACAGATAACGTTATACTCACCTGAAATCGTACCATCCCCTGCATGTGTAAATGGACACTTAAACACATAAGACATTTTCCCTTATCTGTCATGTCGCCCGATAAGGTGGAGATCTAGTGCACATGTCCACTGTTCCACAATGCCAGAGCTGTATATGGCTGTAGCGCCAATCCCAGACATTGACTACACAGAGGTGGTTTGCAGGAATGACTACTCTATTATACTTTGTATATGTATTAAAGGGGAACTCCAGCGGGCGGGGGGGGGATTCTTTCAAATCAACTGGTGCAAGAAAGTGCCAGAGATTTGTAATTTAATTCTATTTAAAAAAAAATCTCAAGTCTTTCAGTACTTTTAATTACATAAGCTTATATATGCAGTATATACAGTATATAACCACATTGGTATTATACACTAACTATTATTGGCTATATGAGTGCTATTATAATGTTATTGTACAGATCCTACATAGAGCTGGTATCTGACCACTCTATGGCTGTATTATTGATTATATATGTGCTTGTATAGTAGTAGTACATACATGATCACCTCATTAGGTAAATCCTAGCTATTTTATTTTTCTTGTATTGTTCTTAGTGTAATTTACAAATGAATATGAGTAGTGATAGACGGCTCCATCCTAGGTGTTGTGTGACATTGTGTATTTTCCCGCCATATGGCAGGGGTCAGGGCCGGACTGGGACTTAATATCAGCCCTGGCATGTAAAAGCACCCAAGCCCACTTACCGTACGGGGAAAGTTTTATGATAAAATGTCGCTGCAGCACAGACACTACTAAGGTCCCTATTTACTATATAATCATGTTAGACATACCGGGAGCTACAATTCTCAGCAGTTCCTGAAGGTCTATAGCTATCAGGGCATGCTGGGAGTTGTAGGTCACAAGTGATGGAGTTGGGTGTTACATTTTTTATTCATGTAAAATGAATACCCCAGAACTATGTAACACCCAACCCCATATATTGTGAACTACAACTCCTATCATGCCCTGACAGCTATAGATCTCTAGGGACTGCTGGGAGTTGTAGTTCTCTCAACAAAGTAGATAATTCTGGGGAATTCATTTTACCTTAATTAAAAAATATATTTTGTTGGGAGAACTACAACTCCAGTTCCTGAAGGTCTATAGCTGCAAGGGCAGTTCCCAATCTATGGGGTTAGGTGTTACATAGTTCTGGGGTATTCATTTTACATGAATAAAAAATGTAACTCCCAACCCCATAGATTGGCAACTACAACTCCGAGCATGCCCTGACAGCTATATACTAAGGGCCAGTTCACACAGAGTAAAACTGGCAAATTTTCCGCCACGGAATCACACCAGCCTCCGTACCATACTAGGAGTCTACGGGAGGCTCCTCTCTCTCTGCGTGGAAGAATGGACACGAGCCTCCTATAGACTGCCAGTATGGCACGGAGGCTGGCGGGATTCCGCAGCAGAATTTCGTCAGTTTTACTCTGTGTGAACGCAGCCTTACAGGAACTGCTGGGAGTTATTGTTCTCCCTACAAAATAAATTTTTATTTTGTAGGGAAAACTACAACTCCCAGCAGTTCCTGAAGGTTTATAGCTGTCAGGGCATACGGTATATGCCCCCTCTGTGTGTAGTCTACGTTATAGATGCCCCCCCACTGTGTATTTCCCCTTATAGATGCCTTCTCTGTGTATTCCACCTTATAGATGCCCCCTCTGTGTATTCCCTCTTATAGATGACCCCCCCTGTGTTGTCCCCCTTATAAATGACCCCAATGTGTTGTACCCCTTATAAATGGCCCTACTTTGTTCTCTATCCTCCTTATAGATGCCCCCCCTGTGTTGCCCCCCTTATTTTGTCCCCCTTATAGATGCCCCCCACCCCCATGTTGTCCTTCTTATAGATGGCACCCTTATGTTGTCCCTCTTATAGATGGCCCCCCTGTGTTGCCCTGGACACCCCCAGGTAGTTCAGCGAGGGGCTAGACTGCCTCCTGTTACCGCAAGCAAAACACTGCTTGTTGTCACAAGAGTGATTGGGGGGTACGTGGCAGCACTGTATCACTGTCGGGGGGGGGGGGGGGGGCTCTGCCACCCGACAGTCAGTGTGCCGCATGTGTGTGGGGTCTCGGCCTACCAGGGAGTCGGGACCGCCCCACAGAGGACGTCGGCCCCTCAGCCATTTGCCAGAGATGCCCTATGATCAGTCAGGCCCCAGCAGGGATTATATTGAATATGAGCTGCTGGGATTTCATTGCCAGGCCTGCTTTTTAGTCCCAGTCCCAAATTTTTCATGATATTTTTATGTTTTTCACAAAAAACACACAAGATAGTGACCAAATTTTGCCACTAACACAAAGTGCCGTATGTGATGAAAAAACAATCTCAGAATCGCTAGAATATGTTAAAACATCACTGAGCTATAAGCGCATAAAGTGAGACAGGTCAGATTTTGAAAAATGAGCCTGGTCATTAAGGTCCAAATAGGCTTGGTCCCTAAGGGGTTAAATGTCCCGTCTCCAACTCCAGCTTTAAAAAAAATCTTTAAAAATGTTATAATTGAATTTTCATGTTAATTTTATAAATGTTCCTCATTAATATGTGTTATGTTCTATCAATCTCATGGTGCGTTTACACAGAGAGATTTATCTGACAGATTTTGGAAGCCAAAGCCAAAGGAATGGATTTGAAAAGAGGCGAAATATCGGTATTTCTATCATGACCTGTTGTCTGTTTATAGTCTGTTCCTGGCTTTAGCTTAAAAAATCTGTCATAAATCTGTCTGTGTAAACGCACCATAAGCCCCTTATTTATTAAAACCAGAAAAATCCTTTCTCACATACATTATGAGATCATAATAAAGAAGTCCTATTGACCCACCCCCATGCCCCCACAGTGCAGTGTCACAGCTCATGGTCCCCGTCGGGCTCCCAAACCTGTGATGTTACGGCCCCACTCTGAAATACCCACTGAGCCAATCAGTGAGTGAGGCGGGACACAGCTGTAGTCACTGACTGGCAAAGTGGGTAGTTCACTGCACACACAGTCAGGAGAATCTGCATTATATCTTTGTCCTATTCCCTCAAAAGTCGCCCAGGATCATGTAGGACATTAGAAAGAAGCTGTTGAGCCAGTTCTACTTTACACCAGTGTAATAAATAACTCCCCTGGCGTCTGATTGGCCAGTTATGAAGGACGTAGAGTCGAGCTGCGTCTAACCGACCGCACAGTTCTGGTTAAAACGTAACTTTTATTGATATGTATTAATAGTGCGATTGTAATGGTAATTAAAACTAGGGACCTTAGATATGACCACAGTCTTAGTTTATAATATTCAGACTATGGAGATTTGCTTTTTAATCAACTTCTAGATCTTAGATCATTCACTATTTTGAGGGTCCACAGGAATGTAATAAGTTTAATATTTCTCTTTTGAGGTGTCACTACGAGCCTCTAAGATAATAAGAAACACTGTCATCATGCCATATCGGTATTTGTCAGCTCAAGAAATGGGATATGTACTATCATTGCTACTTAGTGAATCTATGTACATTATTTACAGTTGTATTAACGGATCCGTCCTCCGTCACTGACTGGCTGAGCGGACCTGAGATGTCATGTCTAGGGCCCGCGTCAGACACCAGGAAGCGGCCGGGAACTGGAGCACCGCGATGCGGGACCTGGAGCTGGAACCGGGGAGGTGAGTGGACGTCGTTTCCCTCAGCCACCTACTCCCCGGTGTCAGGGAAAAAATGCCCCCCCCCCCCCCCCCGCAGGACTACCCCTTTAATTTTTATCGAAATACCCTTTTAATACCTGGTCAGTATTAAGCAGACTCCAAAAGAACAAAATTTTGTTAAATGTGAAGCCTTCGTTCAGGGACAGTGTAGTCTGTATATTCCTCTTGTAAAAGGAGGCTATCTAAGTTTACACCTCGAGGACCAAGTTTTCTTTTTCTCAAACCACAGAGAGTCAATGTGTTAACATCATTGTAATAGAAAAGCCTCTAACATGGCGTACTAGTGCCGTATCTGTCCCCGTTTTAACTTTGCTAATGTGCTTGCATATGCCTCGGCGTACCTCCTGAATGGTTTTCCTTACATATATTTTGGGGCAGGTGCACATTGCCATGTAGATGGCTCCTTTGCTTTTGCAGTTCACCTGGTCAATTAGTTTGATTGTTCTGCCATTTGCTGGGCTCAAAAATTAATTTCTATGGGGTAGAAAGAAAAGGAAAACTGTTCACAGAGGGGCTTTCACTTTACTGTAAGAGTGATGGTGTTCCCTCTACTTTTGTTAGTAAAATAGCTGTGGACTAAACTGTCCTTGAGGTTGTCCAGAAGAAATTCACCCTTTCCCCTATTCACAGGATAGAGGAAAAGTAGGAGGTCAGGGGGCGGGGGGGGTGGTGGTGGTGTCCGACCTTTGTACTCCCCTCCGATCTCCATATCGGGCCTTGCCGGCTCTGTTATGAATAGTGTTGCTTGTATAGCGTGCTCAATTCTTTCCTATTGGGCGATGGCAAGAGCCGAGTACGCTGGAAGAGCGCTGTACTTGGCTCTTTCCATCAACTCCATAGGAACAGCCAGCGGCCAATTTCGGAGGCATTACAAAAGTGCCTTGTATATATATACTGTAAAGTACTCTCACTTATAGTGCCTTGTGCCTCAGTGACCGGATTGCAACCACTAAACTATCTCACAAGCTGCAACTGCAAAAGTGCCTTGTGCTTAAAGAGGATGTACCACCAGGTACATCCTCTTTAACCTGAACCCAGGGATCGAACGGCACCGTCACGGGGAAGCCGGTGCCGCGGTCCGTTTTTCGGACCGCGGCCCAGTTCCCGTGCACAGCGCCGTTCTATGCACCAGAACCGGCCGATGCTCAAGCACTGGAGGTAGGCCGGCCCGCCCTCAGTGGGAGGGAATTCCCGCCCCTGTATGACGCAGCTCCCTTAGAATGAATGGAGCCGCGTCATACAGGGGAGGGAATTCCCTCCCACTGGGGGCGGGCCGGCCTACCTTCAGTGCTTGAGCACCGGAGGTTGCGGTTCATAGAACGGCGCTGTTCACGTAAACCGTGCCGCGGTCCGAAAAATGGACCACGGCACCGACTTCCCCGTGACGGCGCCGTTCGATCCCTGGGTTTAGATTAAAGAGGACCTGGTGGTACATCCTCTTTAAAAGCAGCAAAAAAGACAAATGTGCAAACCAGCGATCAGCAGCAGCTCCGTACTTGCTTATAAGATCCCACTGCACTGCAAAAGAAATGTACCTTAGGCTGGGTTCACACTACGTTTTTGCAATCAGTTATTTTCATCCGTTTTCTTGCAAAAAACTAAACAAAAACGAATGCATTTGTGTGCACCCGTTTTGAAACGTTTTTCCATTGACTTTCATTTAAAAAAAAAAATGAATCCGTTAACTTCATTTTTGTGTCCGTTAAAAAAAAGGATTTTGGGTTTTTTTTCATATATATATAATGGAAGTCAATGAAAAACGGATTAAAATGGATGCACACAATTGCATCCGTTTTTTTCATCCGTTTTTTTGTTTTTGTTTCGTTTTTTGCAAAAATGCTTAATGCTCACACTGTCTGCATTGTTACTCTTATATGTTCACAGGCCCAAGTTGGGGAGCACAATACTTTGCCTTGCCCTGGGTGCTGACAACCCATGATGCACCGCTGCCCGGAAATATTGCTTTGTATTTAGCCGATACCTATTGGTTTAATAGTCCAGCCGATACCATCCACTAATGTTTCTCTCAGCTACGGGCACCATCGTACATGATGCGCTGACACTGTGTTGTGTGTGATGGCACACAGAGCTCCTGCATTAACACACTTTGCCCTGTTTTAGCCCATGATTCCCATACGGTGAATCCGGCAGCCCTACCACAGCGCTGGCTCTGCCTCCATTACACTTGTCCACATGAAGAACCTTTCCTCTTCCTACTCGCAGACAGGTACCGGGCTATCTCCCGCCCCCCGACAACACTGAAGGGTGTCATCCAGACCCATTCATTAAAGGTGAAGTCCCAGGACATTAAAAAAACCGAGGGGTGGGGAGTTGCGGAAACATAATAAACCGACTATACTTACCCTAGTCCACCATAGGGTCCCTGGGTCCATCTAACAGCCGCTGGGTTCTTGCAGCTCTTCCAGTTACAACGTCATGTGCCCGGCTGAGCAATTGCCCCTCAAGCCAGTCAGTGACTGGGGAAGGACACCGCTCAGCCTAGCCGTCAGGTTGCAGCTGGAAGTTCCAGGTACTTGACGTGCTTGGATTCCAGGAGAAAATAACAGCCAGGGCACAGCTCAGTGAGACGGGTACTGGTAAGTATACACCGTTTATTAAGTTCCTGCACCCCTGCCTGCCTTGCTTTTTTATTTTCATGTGACTTCCCTTTTAAGTTCACTCCAGTTAAACTTTTCCTGTAGATTCAGAGAATTTATCTACTGTGTATAGCTCCGTAAGACTTGGAACCCATTATCTATGTTCTAGTTGACTCGACTGTCTATTAAAAATCCCTCCTGCCCACATAGGCAATTTTGGATTTTCAGTCACCTGGGAAAGTAGGGTTACGCTTCCTGTAGGCCTGCATTGGCTGCTATAATTAGTGTTGATTAACAGTTGAATTAATACTATGTAACGTACATACACACATACAGATAAAGGTGTCATGTGTCTTAAACAGTCTTCTCCATGGGGCACTATCCACAAGGCTACTAAAGTGAATGGTCTCTAAGTCTTGATCCTGATGAAATAAAATGATGGAGGTGTTCCTCTGGTGGGCAGATGTGTGGTTTTATGACTTTGCAATATGTAATAAATATATAAGTCCAAAGCAAAATAAGTGACACCAAAGCAGCAAAATAAAGACATGACACATTGTAATTAGGTGTCAAATGATCATAATTTTATTTTAAATTATATGACACCAAAAAAGACCCCCGACTCACAATGAGTCACCCTCCAGCACTCAGGCGAGGAAAAACCCCCTGTGGGGGAAACCTCGAGGGAGCCATGGCTGGAGAGTTGCCCCTCCTCTGGGCTTAGAGGGTAACACTAATTAAACATAGTTTGAGAATCAGATAAGGGCAGCATAACCTGGAGCAGGGGCTCCATCACTGGTTCAGGTTGATCAGGTGCTAATACCAACTCTACCACTGACAGCATAGATGGGTGAGTAGCTCTATCACTCTTGTCCCATCTGACACCAATGAATCTTGATGATAAATTCACCTCACTTGCTTCTAGATGTTACTGCTGCCTCCTGTAGACTCTTGTCTCTCACTCTAGGTGTTAAGGGAGTCTCTTCCTCTAGTTACTGATCTTAAAGGGTGGCTTCTCCTCCCCCATATGAGGCAAATAAATCCTCCTGATGTTATGGGCCCTAATTTGCCTCTAGATGTTAAAAAGGGGTTATCTGGGGAGCTGAAAAGATATTTCCTTTCCACCATTACCAGCATCTTACTTCCAGTTTGATCACATCTCATTCCAACATCTTCTGACCTGGCAAAGGTCTGAGACAGTAGATCAGGTACTATGGTGTGATCACCACATGTGGGTGAAACTCACCGCCAGCAGTGGTCAATGTACGCACAATGCTTTGATGACATCGGCAACATTGTATGTACATTGACCGCCACTGGTTCCACCCGCATGCGACAATCACAACAAAGTACCTGGCCCACTGTCTCAGGCCGCCTCCGTTTTGCCAGGTAAGAAGGTGCTGGTGTGAGAGGAGATCAAACCAGAAGTGAGATGGCGGCGAGGGAGGAAATGCCTTTTTAGTTACCTGGATAACCCCTTTAAGGGCACCTCCTCCAGACCCTCTAGGTGTTATGAGAGTGTATTCCTCCTAGTGTTGATGGTAATGGGGGCTCCTCCTTCCCCCTGTATGAGGCAAATAAATCCTCCTGATGTTATGGGCCCTGATTTGCCTCCTGATGTTAAAAACGAGTTATCTAAGGAGCTAAAAAGACATTTCCTTTCCACCATTACCAGCATCTCACTTCCAGTTCGGACTCATCTCATTCCATCATCTTCTGACCTGGCAAAGGTCTGAGAGAGCAGATCAGGTACTATGGTGAGATCGCCACACGTGGGTGAAACTCACCGCCAGCAGTGGTTAATGTATGCACAATGCTGTGATGACATCTGCAAAATTGTTTGTACATTGACCGCCACTGGTTCCATCCGCATGCGACAATCACAACAAAGTACCTGGCCCACTGTCTCAGGCCGCCTCCGTTTTGCCAGGTAAGAAGGTGCTGGTGTGAGAGGAGATCAAACCAGAAGTGAGATGGCGGCGAGGGAGGAAATGCCTTTTTAGTTACCTGGATAACCCCTTTAAGGGCACCTCCTCCAGACCCTCTAGGTGTTAAAAGAGTGTATTCCTCCTAGTGTTGATGGTAATGGGGGCTCCTCCTTGCCCCGTATGAGGCAAATAAATCCTCCTGATGTTATGGGCCCTAATTTGCCTCTTGATGTTAAAAAGGGTTATCTGGGGAGCTGAAAAGATATTTCCTTTCAACCATTACCAGCATCTCACTTCTAGTTCGGACTCATTTCATTCCAACATCTTCTCACCTGGCAAAGGTCTGACACGGTAGATCAGGTACTATGGTGTGATCACCACATGTGGATGAAACTCACCGCCAGCAGTGGGCAATGTACTCACAATGCTTTGATGACATGGGCAACATTGTTTGTACATTGACCACCACTGGTTCCACTCGCATGCGACAATCACAACAAAGTACCTGGCCCACTGTCTCAGGCCGCCTCCGTTTTGCCAGGTAAGAAGGTGCTGGTGTGAGAGGAGACCAAACCAGAAGTGAGATGGCGGCGAGGGAGGAAATCCCTTTTTAGTTACCTGGATAACCCCTTTAAGGGCACCTCCTCCAGACCCTCTAGGTGTTAAAAGAGTGTATTCCTCCTAGTGTTGATGGTAATGGGGGCTCCTCCTTCCCCCGTATGAGGCAAATAAATCCTCCTGATGTTATGGGCCCTGATTTGCCTCCTGATGTTAAAAAGGGATTATCTGGGGAGCTGAAAAGGTATTTCCTTTCCACCATAACCAGCATCTCACTTCCAGTTCGATCACATCTCATTCCAACATCTTCTGACCTGGCAAAGGTCTGAGAGAGTAGATCAGGTACTATGGTGAGATCACCACATGTGGGTGAAACTCACCGCCAGCAGTGGTCAATGTACGCACAATGCTGTGATGACATCGGCAACATTGTATGTACATTGACCGCCACTGGTTCCACCCGCATGCAACAATCACAACAAAGTACCTGGCCCACTGTCTCAGGCCGCCTCCGTTTTGCCAGGTAAGAAGGTGCTGGTGTGAAAGGAGACCAAACCAGAAGTGAGATGGTGGCGAGGGAGGAAATGCCTTTTTAGTTACCTGGATAACCCCTTTATGGGCACCTCCTCCAGACCCTCTAGGTGTTAAAAGAGTGTATTCCTCCTATTTCTAATGGTAATGGGGGCTCCTCCTTCCCCCGTATGAGGCAAATAAATCCTCCTGATGTTATGGGCCCCTAATTTGCCTCTTGATGTTAAAAAAGGGTTATCTGGGGAGCTGAAAAGACATTTCCTTTCCTCCATTACCAGCATCTCACCTCTAGTTCGGACTCATCTCATTCCAACATCTTCTGACCTGGCAAAGGTCTGAAACAGTAGATCAGGTACTATGGTGTGATGACCACATGTGGGTGAAACTCACCGCCAGCAGTGGTCAATGTACGCACAATGCTGTGATGACATCGGCAAAATTGTTTGTACATTGACCGCCACTGGTTCCACCCGCATGCGACAATCACAACAAAGTACCTGGCCCACTGTCTCAGGCCGCCTCCGTTTTGCCAGGTAAGAAGGTGCTGGTGTGAGAGGAGACCAAACCAGAAGTGAGATGGCGGCGAGGAAGGAAATCCCTTTTTAGTTACCTGGATAACCCCTTTAAGGGCACCTCCTCCTTACACTCTAGGTGTTAAGAAAGTGTATTCCTCCTATTTCTGATGGAAAATGGGGGAACCTCCTCCCCCCCATGTGAGGTAAATGATTCCTCCTGTTCTTACTGGCGCCTCATTTACCCCTTGATGTTCCGGACGCCTCCTCCTCCAGACAGCTCCAGATGGTCGGGTGTCTTCTCCTCACACTGGCGGCGCGGTGTTATCTAGATAGGATATATAACAAGCCATGTGTTAACAGAATAAAGATATGATGAACATTGTTAATAATCACAGGTTACATACACATATATACATATATATATATATACATACATATATATATATATATATATATATATATATATATATCCTTTTATCCTGACTGGATAAAATATAGTCAGAATAAAAGTGATCTGAGGTGTGATGGGATTTTGGTTACTCACCTTTACTCCTCCTTGGTGGTGCAGCAGCAGCAGAACAGCGCCCGCAGTCTATAAGGGAAAGAGAAAAACCAGCATGACTTTCCTGAGATCAGACCCGTCAGCAGTGATGGGGAATAGACATTATACTGGAGAGAGGGGACTCAGTGCTATCCTAGTGGGTGAGATACAGGCGGCACCATGTAACTTGTATGTCTGTATTATGTACATGAGGCCTTTCGTGGTTATTATATGTGACTGATAATATAATATATAGTGATGACATGAGGATATACAGTGCAGCAATAGAGGTGTGTTATCATGTAAGTGTATCATCCCTTATATTTACCTGGATAAGATGGATCTCCTTCCGCTGCTGCTTCTGCCAAGGAGAAATGACCAAGAAATGGAGGGAAATCAATGGTTAGTGTAAGGAAACCAGAATGGCTGAGCACATTATATAGAAACAATATAAAGGAAATGTATTCTTTTAGCTGGGCCATCAGCTCCTGCAGCTACATGTATTATAGTCAGGTCTAGTTCTATCCTTCCAGCATTTATTACCAGCTCTATTCACTCCTGCAGTAATATAATATTCAACATTACCCACAATAGAAATTAAATCCACCTCCAAATAGAGCGCCCCCTGTCCTCTCTATACAGGATGGTAAATAACAGTTTCTTGTATTCACAATGTTATCAGTTTTGTTTCATTACCTGGGGATCTCCTCGGTGGTCGCCTCTTCCTCCTCGTCCTGCTCTTCTTCTCTGTGTATAGAATGTAAACCATCTCATATATAAATATATTATTTATAACACATTATTTGGTTTATTGTAAAGAAAGTGTTTGCAAAGGTAATGGATTGAGCTGTACATTGCTGTATGTATTTACCATGATAGTACTATATATGTCGGGAACGGACAGAAAAAAACAACATCTATTCACAATACTCTAAGCTTTGTTTCATTACCTGGGGATCTCCTCGGTGGTCACTTCGTCCTCTTCTTCCTCTTCTCTGTCTATAGAATGTAAACCATGTCATAAATAAATATATCATTATATTACAGATTATATAGTTTATTGTAAAGAAAGTGATTGCAAAGGTAATGGGTGGAGCTGTACATTGCTGTATGCATTGACCATTGTGTTACTATATATGTCGGGTACGACCAACTAAAGTATGAAGTGTATGCGGACCCTAATGGCTATCTCACAGTGTCAGCAGTTTGGTATGTGAATAAATGCTGTTAAAATAAATGGAAAAATATGATGCTATGTCTAACTAGAGCGCCCCCTATCCTGTCCTCCTGCAGCTCCTCTCTCTATACTGGATGGTGAAAAAATAAATATGTATTTACAACACTATAAGCTTTGAGCCCTCACCTGGGGATGTCCGCCGCCTCGTCCTCATCCGCGTCTTCGTCAACTTCACTGAATATAGAATATAAACCAGCTCATATTTATACATATATAAAGATCTATTAAGACCGGTGTATGCCCAGGGGCGCACATTGGCAAATCTGCTCCATAGTTTTTGGGGATATGTGACTACACAGAGTTTTGGATGGGGAACTCTGATCTCAATGGACTCATATTGTTATCCCACATAATGTAGATGATTTTATCTCTTCTTCATACTTACATGATGGTCTGCAGGTTAGGGTGCCAGGTGCGTAGTGGAAACCGGCCCTTCCTGTAACAGAGAACATAGGTTTGGTTAGGATGATTGTTACTTTGTCCCATTTGAAACTTTCAGAAAATGCTATTTATTGTGATGTCTCAATAAGAACATGAATTCCACTAATGATATTTATTAACCCCTTGTCGTCACTGCCAGTTGTCTCCCTAACACCGTTGCTCTATTTTTAAAATTTGACATGAATAACTTTTTATGGCAGTAACTTTTTTGCATCTAAGTGATTCTGACATTATGTTCCATGACACATCAAGTGTTATGTTAGTGGCAATTATTTTTTGTTTTTGTAAATAAAAGTTCTAAAATTTCTTGAACATATAGGATTTTAGTTGAAATTCTCTACTTGCCTGATAAATTAATTATTATTGATAATTTACAGAATAGTTACCTTATGTTGGCAAAATTTATTAATTAATCTTTTATTTTGTTTAGAACGTTTAAGAGCTAATATATTTAGTAGCAGTTTTCCATATTTCTATGAAAATTAAAAAAATATTTTGAAACCACCCTTTTTCTAAACCTGCACCCCCTCCTGAGGAAATAAAATTCAAATCAACTTGTGCCAAAATTTATTTAAAATTTTTATTTTTATTTTCTCATTTTCTATTTTAATAGTTTTTCTTTCTGTAACATAGCAGCCGGTGTTGGCAGAGAACTGCAACTCTATACTCATTCCCTGATTCTGAAGTTTGAGAAATCTGTTAATAGCGTCTCTAGGGCTCAACATGTCTGACACATAGGTCTTCCACACCAAGGAGCACCAAGTGAATTTAGGGGTCCCCCTTTTATTTAGGATATTATATAGGCCTCATATCAATTTACAGAGGACTTGGGGTGCTAACATATTTTTGTGTGAAAAAAAGATTTTTTTTTTTTTGGTGCATTCTAGGCCACATTTGATCGTTTTTTATTCTATTCTTTTATGGGGTGAAGCAAGTAAAAAACAAACAAAAACAAACTATGATAAAAATGATTTATTTGATGTCCTTGCTGTTTTTTGGTGTAGTGTTATTACCTGAACATCCATGGCGCATCCATGACCTTCATCTTCCACCTATTACATGACAAAAAAAATTGCATATTATAAAGGAAATATTAGTCAGTCCTCCAAGTGCCGCATATTGGGGGAGATTTTATAGAAACTGGTAAATTAGAAATCCACTGCCCAGATTTATTAAAACAGATGGTCTGACTATAAAAGCCCTCTTAGCACTTGGTATTTGGGTTCGAATATTTGAAAAATTTGCGTAAAATCTTGGTTAAACTATGTTTAACGTACAATATGTGAGTGCACCTATAAAAATATCTTCTTACTTTTCTTATATTAAACCAATGGACATTTTTTAACATATCCAAGGTGATGTTGCTAGGCATCCCTTCTGTGTACCTGAGAAAGTGTCCTAAAGGCGTGGCTTAACCTCTAAAGTGCCACCGCTCCGATTCCCTCCTGCCTTTCCCCTATCAACTTGACTGATTGTTTTGGCTTGGCCGTCAGTCATGATGATAGAGGAGACTTAGTTGAGACAAAGGGCCATGTTACACGGACCGATCAGCAATGTAACTGAGCGCTGACCTGCTAGATCATCACTCATTTACTGAGCCTATTACGCGCCTCAATAATCGTGCAGCAAGGCCTGTGTATATCTTTGGCAAAGTCCATGCAGTCTTTGCCTTTAGTGTAAAACAGCAAAGTATATACATACCGTTCCACACTCCCCGGTGCTTCTGCTCGCTGCCCGGTATCTTCCTGGCTGCTGCTGCTGCTGCTGTCAGGAAGATACCGAGGAGCAGGCAGAAGCACCAGGGAGCGTGGAGCAGAGGCTTGTTGGTTTTAGACGAGACCCCCTACAAACATGTCTTTGTGACTGATGTAACTATAATATTACTGTCACATATATTACCATGAGATACTTACACCCAGTTCTCGAACTCCTCCCTGATCTTTTCATCCCTGTTAGGAAAAGAATAGAGAAGATAGTGAAAACCTAACACACATCAGACACATCAGTTTTCTAGGAGAACTTTATCAATAAGAAGACAATTTAGGCATTCTCGCCATGATCGGTGTCTATAGGGGAGGAATTATAGGGTCACACAAGTTTTATCTTTTAATTTTACATTTAAAGAAAATGCTGCAAAGTTTTCTAGAAAAAATGCAAGCAAAAGCAATCAAAAATGTTTCTTTCAAATCAGCTGGTGACATGGATTTGTAATTTACTTCTATTAAAAATCTCAAGTCTTCCAGTACTTATCAGCTGCTGTATGTCCAGCATGAAGTGGTGTATTCTTTCCAGTCTGGTGAGCAGGAGAGGTTTTCTATGGGGATTTGCTGCTTCTCTGGACAGTTCCCGTCCCAGACAGAGGTGGCATCAGAGAGCACTGTGTCAGACAGGAAAGAATACACCACTTCCTGCAGGACATACAGCAGCTGATACCTACTTGAAGAGTTTTTTTTAATAGAAGTAAATTACTAATCCTTTAAAAAAAAAACTAATAACTTAAAAGAACACTAATTTTTGTAGGCTTGTTGTTACTAGCCTCTCTCCCTGTCAATCATTCTGCCGAGCACGCTGACAGGCAGACAGCGGTGACTAGATGGGCACCCAGATGACTACCTCCCTGTCTCTGTCTGCTGCGCGCTCTAGTAGTAAAACCTCTTTTTCTCCGATATACAGCTTCTGCTGCAGCCACGGCCGGTACTTGCCCAGGCTGCTCAGGAGCTGTATACAGTGCTCCAGGGAACCATATCAGCCCAATTGTACTGATTGGTTCCCTTTAAGACGAGACCACCCTGCAAACATGTCTTTGTGACTGATATAACTATTATATTATTATATTTTACTATGAGATACTTACTCTGAATCCTCTTCCTCCTCCTCCTCGGGGCCTTCATCGCTCCTGTTAGTGATAGAATAGAGAAGATAGTGAGAACCTAACACACATTACAGACAGCAGTTTTCTGGCAGAACTTTATCAATAAGAAGACAGTTTATATAGAGGCATCCTGGCGCTGATCGGGGTCTATAGGGGAGGAATTATAGGGTCACACAAGTTTTACATTTTTAGTTTTCCTTTTAAACAAAATGCTACAAAGTTTGCTTAAAAAAAGCAAATAATGTGGAATTAAAGGGGTAGTTCAGCAAACATTTTTTTCTTTCAAATGAACTGGTGCCAGAGATTTGTAATTTACTTCCATTAAAAATCTCAAGTCTTCCAGTACTTATCAGCTGCTGTATGTCCAGCATGAAGTGGTGTATTCATTCCAGTCTGGTGAGCAGGAGAGGTTTTCTATGGGGATTTGCTGCTTCTCTGAACAGTTCCTGTCACAGACAGAGGTGGCATCAGAGAGCAATGTGTCAGACTGGAAAGAATACACCACCTCCTGCAGGGCATACAGCAGCTGATATGTACTGGAGCTTTTTTTTTTAATAGAAGTAAAATACAAATTTTTGGCACTTTTTTTGCTGAACTATTCCATTAAAAAAAACTCTGAATAGTAAACAAGTCTTTGTGACTGATATAACTATTATATTATTATATTTTACTATGAGATACTTACTCCGAAACCTCCATCTCCTCCTCCTCGGGGTCTTCCTCGCTGCTGTTAGGGATAGAATAGAGAAGATAGTGAAAATCTAACACACATTACAGACATCAGTTTTCTGGCAGAACTTTATCAATAAGAAGAAAGTTTATACAGAGGCATCCTGGCGCTGATCGGTGTCTATAGGGGAGGAATTATAGGGTCACACAAGTTACATTTTCAGTAAAGATTTACTAACCTGGAATCCGATCCTCCATCTGAAGAAAAAAAAATAGAAAAATGTTAGTTTTCAATATGTCTTTAAAGGGAACCTGTCACCCCCCGTGCCGGGGTGACAGGCTCCCGACCCCCCGTTAGAGACCCCTATACTTACCTCATCCCGCCGGGTCCCGCTTCTGGATTCGGTCGGGTCCCGGAGATCTCAGCCGCTGCAGCCCGGCGCGCGCGCTGACAGATGAGTCCAACGCTCATAGAGAATGACGGAGCGCTGGACTCTCCTGTCATTCTCTATGGGTGTTGGACTCATCTCTCAGCGCGCGCGCCGGGCTGCAGCGGCTGAGATCTCCGGGACCCGACCGAATCCAGAAGCGGGACCCGGCGGGATGAGGTAAGTATAGGGGTCTCTAACGGGGGGTCGGGAGCCTGTCACCCCGGTACGGGGGGTGACAGGTTCCCTTTAAACCTCATGATGTAACTTTCACAATGTTTCACAGCAATGGGGTAGGGGACTGGTGTGATATATGTGATGAGATGTTAGACATGAAATCTATGGAGGTGATGTTATAAAGAGGTAAAACTCACCCTCGACGTCATCCTGTGCAGCCTGAAATAGGAAATATAGAGAGTAAGCAGAGGACATTGGTATATTGCCGAGCATGAAACGTCTGTGTAGCTATGTGCTTGTTGTCTGCTATGGCCATAGAAATAATTGATATCTCAATTATATCAATTATATATCTCATTGACTTCAATGCTGTTTTCAATGCAACAATGGCCGTTGTTGGTACAATGTGTGAACATGGCCTAAAAGTCTAAAATAATAAAGCATATTATTTTCCTTACACATTCATTAGCCGTCGGCCGTGCATCGTTATTACACGTAGCAATGTGCAGTCACCGGACAATGTTTTTAGGTTAGGACCAAAAGAAACAATCAGTCCATGATTATTGTCATCAGCTGATTGCAGCTGCCCCTCCACGCTGCGGGGCTCTCCTCTGCCAGTCTCCCTGACCTCCCAGTACCTGTCCCCAGGCCGCCGGCCACCCTTCTTGAGCCCCATCCGGCGTTGGTCTGGCATAGCATACACCGGCCGCGACTGCTGCTTCTCCCCTACAGGGTTCACCTCCACCGACCTTCCCGACCTCCTGGGACCTGTCACCAGGCACCTGCCGTCCTCCTCCAATGCCCGCTGCGGTTCCAAATTCAAGTAGCACCACCAAGTAGCCAGCGCTACTGCCTCTCTCTCTTTGCTGTGGCTGCGGGGAACACCTGTTTAGAGTGGGGATTACCCTGAGGGGAATCCCGCTCTAAACGGGTGTTCCCTGCAACAGAGGCAGAGAGAGAGGCAATAGCTATCTCTGTTTAATTTTGGTGTCACTACTTGATTTTGGCACTGCAGCAGGCATTGGAGGAGGATGGCAGGGGCTTGGTGAGAAGTCCAAGGAGGTCAGGAAAGCCAGTGGAGGTGAGCCTTGTCAGGGAGAAGCTTCGGCCAGTATATGCTCCACCAGGCGGCTGCCGGACCAGAGAGCGGGGATGGGGCTCAAGGAGGGTGGTGGGCGGCCTGGGTATCAGGACGTCGGGGAGACTGGTGGAGAAGAGCCTTGTGGCGGCAAGAGGCAGCTGTAGCAGCTTGGGGAATGTCGCCAGTGTCCGAACCAGCTAGCAGGGGTCGGTGGGGACTCCAGCAGTGTAGGCGGCAGCCTGGGGACAGGTCCAGGGGCTGGAGGAGCTGTTCCCCGCAGCAGGAAGAAGCATAGGCAGTGCGCAAAGTTCAAATAGCCGCCCGCTCTTGCATCTCTCTATGCCTCCGCTGCGGGGAACAATGATTTAGACTATTTCTCCTTTTAATAAAGAAAATGATCAGGCGATGACAATGTTGATCGCTGATGATCTTGTCTTTTGATTCTGATCTAAAATCATTGGCTGCGACTACGCACCGCTATATGTAAAAACCATGCCTCCTCCCAAACTCGCTGCCCTTCCTAACCGCCCATCAGACAAGCAGGGGGGATATGGCAGGCATACGCCTGGGAGAAGAAGCAAATCTGCGCCTTCTCCCTGGCATACGCCCCGGTTACAGCCTTGATAAAGTTCTCCCTCTGTGTTGATACCTTTCAAACCACAAGAGATATTGCAGATATGGTTGTACCAATCGATTTCTGAGACAATTGTAGTAATCTTTAATGTACTACATGACCATTTGGATTGTGGCTTCCAAGATGGCAGCCATGTTCCAGACATGCAGTAATACCTCGGTTCCCTAACCATATCTTTGGTATGTTTGCCTTGGTTTGCCTTTTTTTATGTGCTACGTGACCACCTTTGCACTGGAAAAATTTGCCCTTGATCCAATATGGCGGCCATTAAAATGGAGGCATAACAATAAAAAGTAGAAACTCCCAAAACCTGCGCCACAGATGAATATAATGAGCTGCAATTCCATAAACAAACTGAGGACAGGAGTGGTGCTGTTTCTATAGGAATACGGTCATGTTTTACTAATCATGGATAACCTCTTTAAGGTTTTTAGTGTGGTTTTGCCAAACAAATAAAGAATTGTTCTGGAGATTTAAAAATACCCCCCTTAAATTACTAATACATTGCTTTAATAAAGTTACATTACTTTCTAAGATAACTTTATTAAAATAAATGTATGTATTTTGGTAGCAAATAGTCGACCATTTATTCATACATTTCCAGCAGGAATAAAAGGAGTGACACAATGCAGAGTGCTCCCAAGAGACGCTCCACAATTGCTTTCCGTAATATGAGTTTTTCCTAAACTAGACATGTCAGGAGAGCTGACCGATCCTCCAGATCCTCTGATCAGTGCTTTACTCTCTCATATAGTCGGCAGTGTGATGACTTGTGTACAAATGATTCTGACCACTGTATGGCGGTATTATTGGCTGTATTGTTCTTTGTGTAGCGGTAATGGATACTTGTCACCTGTGCCTGATCATGTGACTTGGTGCTTCCATGGTCCACTGTGTTTTTTCCTTCTTATGACCATAGTGTAGACCACATGTTTAAGTATCAAAGACTGTCATCAAGTAGAGCAAGAGTACAGTGACATGCGTTGTGTACTGCAATAGGGGGTAACCCCCCCCCCCCCACACACACACACACACCTAATGGGGAAATTGCCTAACTACCGGGGGCATCTACTTATGAGGGGGGATTAACCTACTGCACTTCTGCCCCTTCATTCTAGCAATCAGTAAGGGTCTCAGCACCTTTTCCCCACCCACACAATCTTCTAGCGTGTCACTATGACATATCAGAAGTTTGTCCAAATAATAGGAAACCTTTAAAAATGTTAAATAAAAATATAAGAAAACTGCCCACTTGATGAAAATTTAACTCACCCCCTTTTTCCCATTTTTCAAATAAAAATGTAACTAAAAATAGCGAGACTTGGTATCACCATGTGCGGAATGATCCGGACACTACCTGGAAGTAAAGACACAGACACAAAGATGTAAAGGGGCAAAAAAAGATATTTTATTTCAAGTTATAGGAAGAGTAATTTTACATGTATGACTGTGGGGGCTGTGAGGCTGAGATGATCCTGAGGAAGGCAAAAACCCCTAAGAGGGAAGAGTCAATTGTCCTCAAGGGGAAAAATTCCTTCCCGACCCCAAATGTGGCGATCAGAGCAAGTCCCAGGATCACAGCCGCTATCTATGTGTAGTGCATGTTTATGTGTATATATATATATATATATATATGTGTGTGTAGTCGTCATGTGTCTGTGAGGTGCGATACTTACCAGGCCTGTAGCGGAGAGTTCAGGGATAATAGCGCTGTGGTAAGATCACTGGTGTCAATGGCCCCAGGGCTACAACAAGCAGCTATTATTCCTGAGCTCTCCGGGTGCCAGATGGGAAATACTCACCGGCTGCTCCTGGGGTGTAGAGGGTCATCAGGAGGTGGTGGTGGTTTCTGATGCCAGCAGACATGAATTTACTGTGCAGCGGCGGGAGGGGGTTAAAGGAGTCTTCACCTCCTTTTTTTGATTTTAAAGGGGTCCTCCTTTTCCCCATTTGAGGCAAATAAACCCCAATGATGTTAATGGCGCCTCATTTGCCTTTTGATGTTAAAGGAGTTATCTGGGGAGCCGAACAGGCATTTCCTTTCCTCTCTCACCGGCATCTCACTTCCAGTTTGGTGACATCTCATCCTGACAACTTCTGACCTGGCATAGAGGTGGCGGCTGAGGTGGGAGATCAGGTACTATGGTGTAATCATACACATGTGGGTGAAAACCAGTCCCACCGGTAGTGGCCAGTGTATGCACAATGATGGAATATCGTGTGTACATTGGCTACCACTGGTTTCACCCACATGTGACAATCACAGCCCAGTACCTGCCCCACTGTCTCAGCCCGCTGCCTTTATGCCAAGTCAGATAGTGTAGAATGAGAAGACACCAAACCAGAGGAGAGACAAAAGGAAAGATAATGCCTTCTAGCTCCCTAGCTAACTTATCTAAGGGCGCCTCCTCCAGACCCCTCTAGGTGTTCTAAGAGTCTAGTCCTCCTATCTCTGATGGTAAAAGGGGGGCTCCTCCTTCCCCTATATGAGGCAAATAAATCCTCCTGATGTTATGGGCCCCTGTTTGCCTCTAGATGTTAAAAGGAGTTACCTGGGAAGCTGAAAAGATATTTCCACCATTACCAGCATCTCACTTCCAGTTGGGACCCATCTCATCCCAACATCTTCTCACCTGGCAAAGGTCTGAGACAGTAGATCAGGTACTATGGTGTGATCACCACATGTGGGTGAAACTCACCGCCAGCAGTGGTCAATGTACGCACAATGTTGTGATGACATTGACAACATTGTTTGTACATTGACCGCCACTGGTTTCACCCGCATGCGACAATCACAACAAAGTACCTGGCCCACTGTCTCAGGCCGCCTCCGTTTTGCCAGATAAGAAGATGATGGTGCGAGAGGAGACCAAACTAGAAGTGAGACGCCGGCGAGGAAGGAAATGCCTTTTTAGTAACCTAGATAACCCCTTTAAGGGCACCTCCTCCAGACCCCTCTAGGTGTTCTTAGAGTCTAGTCCTCCTATTTTTGATGGTAAAGGGGGCTCCTCCTTCCCCCATAAGAGGCAAATAAATCCTCCGGATGTTATGGGCCCTATTTGCCTCTAGATGTTAAAAGGGGTTATCTGGGGAGCTGAAAAGATATTTCCACCATTACCAGCATCTCACTTCCAGTTCGGACTCATCTCATTCCAACATCTTCTGACCTGGCAAAGGTCTGAGACAGTAGATCAGGTACTATGGTGTGATCACCACATGTGGGTGAAACTCACCGCCAGCAGTGGTCAATGTACGCACAATGTTGTGATGACATTGACAACATTGTTTGTACATTGACCGCCACTGGTTTCACCCGCATGCGACAATCACAACAAAGTACCTGGCCCACTGTCTCAGGCCGCCTCCGTTTTGCCAGATAAGAAGATGATGGTGCGAGAGGAGACCAAACTAGAAGTGAGACGCCGGCGAGGAAGGAAATGCCTTTTTAGTTACCTAGATAACCCCTTTAAGGGCACCTCCTCCAGACCCCTCTAGGTGTTGTGAGTGTCTATTCCTCCTATCTCTGATGGTAAAAGGGGGCTCCTCCTTCCCCATGTGTGGTAAATGTGTCCTGCGGATGTTATTGGCGTCCCATTTACCACTTGATGTTCCGGACGCCTCCTCCTCCAGACAGCTCCAGATGGTCGGGTGTCTTCTCCTCACTCTGGCGGCGCGGTGTTACCTAGATAGGATATATAACAAGCAATGTGTTAATAATGACAGGTTACATATATAGGCTCCATATAAATACACAGTCAGAATAAAAGTGATCTGAGGTGTGATGGGATTTTGGGTACTCACCTTTACTCCTCCTTGGTGGCGCAGCAGCAGCAGAACAGCGCCCGCAGTCTATAAGGGAAGGAGAAAAACCAGCATGACTTTCCTGAGATCAGACCCGTCAGCAGTGATGGGGAATAGACATTATACTGGAGAGAGGGGACTCAGTGCTATCCTAGTGGGTGTGATACAGGCGGCACCATGTCACTTGTATGTCTGTATTATGTACATGAGGCCTTTCGTGGTTATTATATGTGACTGATAATATAATATATAGTGATGACATGAGGATATACAGTGCAGCAATAGAGGTGTGTTATCATGTAAGTGTATCATCCCTTATATTTACCTGGATAAGATGGATCTCCTTCTGCTGCTGCTTCTGCCGAGGAGAAGTGACCAAGAAATGGAGGGAAATCAATGGTTAGTGTAAGGAAACCAGAACTTCTGAGCACATTATATAGAAACAATATAAAGCAAATGTATTCCTATAGCTGGGCCATCAGCTCCTGCAGCTACATGTATTATAGTCAGGTCTAGTTCTATCCTTCCAGCATTTATTACCAGCTCTATTCACTCCACAGTAATATAATATTCACCATTACCCACAATAGAAATTAGATCCAGCTCCAAATAGAGCGCCCCCTGTCCTCTCTATACAGGATTATAAATAACAAATCCTTGTATTCACAATGTTATCAGTTTTGTTTCATTACCTGGGGATCTCCTCAGTCGTCGCCTCTTCCTCCTCGTCCTGCTCTTCTTCTCTGTGTATAGAATGTAAACCATCTCATATATAAATGTATTATTATATAACACATTATATGGTTCATTGTAAAGAAAGTGATTGCAAAGGTAATGGATTGAGCTGTACATTGCTGTATGCGTTTACTATGATAGTACTATATATGTCGGGAACGGACAAAAAAAAACATGTATTCACAATACTCTAAGCTTTGTTTCATTACCTGGGGATCTCCTCGGTGGTCGCCTCGTCTTCCTCATCTTCCTCTTCTCTGTGTATAGAATGAAAACCATCTCATATATAAATATATTGTTATATTACAGATTATAGAGTTTATTGTAAAGAAAGTGATTACAAAGGTAATGGATTGTACATTGCGTTGACCATAGTGGTACTATATATGTCAAGTAAACTAAAGTATGAAGTGTATGCGGACCCTAATGGCTATCTCACAGTGCCAGCAGTTTGGTATGTGAATAAATGCTGTTCAAATAAATGGAAAAATATGATGCTATGTCTAACTAGAGCGCCCCCTATCCTGTCCTCCTGCAGCTCCTCTCTCTATACTGGATGGTGAAAAAATAAACATGTATTTACAACACTATAAGCTTTGAGCCCTCACCTGGGGATGTCTGCCGCCTCGTCCTCATCCGCGTCTTCGTCAACTTCACTGAATATAGAATATAAACCAGCTCATATTTATACATATATAAAGATCTATTAAGACCGGTGTATGCCCAGGGGCGCACATTGGCAAATCTGCTCCGTAGTTTTTGGGGATATGTGACTACACAGAGTTTTGGATGGGGAACTCTGATCTCCATGGACTCATATTGTTATCCCACATAATGTAGATGATTTTATCTCTTCTTCATACTTACATGATGGTCTGCAGGTTAGGGTGCCAGGTGCGTAGTGGAAACCGGCCCTTCCTGTAACAGAGAACATAGGTTTGGTTAGGATGATTGTTACTTTGTCCCATTTGAAACTTTCAGAAAATGTTATTTGTTGTGACGTCTCAATAAAAACATGAATTCCACTAATGATATTTATTAACCCCTTATCATCACTGCCAGTTGTCTCCCTAACACTGTTGCTCTATTTTAAAATTTGACATGAATAATTTTTTATGGCAGTAACTTCTTTTTATGCCTCTAAGTGATTCTGACATTGCGTTCCATGACACATCAAGTGTTATGCTAGTGGCAATTTATTTTATTTTTTTGTAAAACAGGGTGCGTTCACACGTACCAGATCCGCAGCGGATTTCACGCTGCGAGTTTGCAGCGAAATACACTGCGGATTCAGTACTTTGAAGGTGAATGGGTCCCATACATGCAGCGGGGCCGCAGCTGTGTGAGGCTCCCGGCTCCCCTCACTCCTCTTCAGCCAATCAGTGCTGCCGTGCACTGATTGGCTGAAGAGGAGCGAGGGGAGCCTCACAATGCCGCGGCGCCGAGCAGCTAATGTATGCTCGGGGCTGCGGGCTGTGGCGGGCGGCGGTGGATCCGCTGCGTGTATGGGACCCATTCACCTTCACAGTACTGAATCCGCAGTGGACTTTGCTACAAACCCTAAAAAATCTAAAATTTCTTGAACACATAGGATTTTAGTTGAAATTCTCTACTTGCCTGATAAATTAATTATTATTGATAATTTGTTGACAAAATTTAATATTTAATTTTTTAATTTTGTTTAGAACGTTTAAGAGCTTAAACATTTAGTAGCAGTTTTCCATATTTCGATGAAAATGTAAAAAATATTTTGGAACCACCCTATTTCAAAACCTGCACCCCCTAAACTTGCACCCCCTCCTGAGGAAAAAAAATCAAATCAACTTGTGCCAAAATGAATTTAATTTTTTTTTTTTTTTCTCATTTTCTAGTTTAATAGTTTTTTTTCTCTGTAACATAGCAGCCGGTGTTGGAAGAGAACTGCAACTCCATATTTATTCCCTGATTCTGAAGTTTGAGAAATCTGTTAATAGCGTCTCTAGGGCTCAACATGTCTGACACATAGGTCTTAGACACCAAGGAGCACCTAGTGGATTTAGGGGTCCCCCTTTTATTTAGGATATTATGTAGGCCTCATATCAATTTGCAGAGGGCTTGGGGTGCTAACATATTTTTGTGTGAAATGCTGATGTTTTTTTTGGTGCATTCTAGGCCACATATGATCGCTTTTTATTCTATTCTTTTATGGGGTGAAGCAAATAAAAAACAAAAACAAACAAACTATGATAAAAATGATTTATTTGATGTCCTTGCTGTTTTTTGGTGTAGTGTTATTACCTGAACATCCATGGCGCATCCATGACCTTCATCTTCCACCTATTACATGACAAAAAAAATAGCATATTATAAAGGAAATATTAGTCAGTCCTCCAAGTGCTGCATATTGGGGAGGTTTTATAGAAACTGGTAAATTGGAAATCCACTGCCTAGATGTATTAAAGCAGATGGTCTGACTATAAAAGCGCTCTTAGCACTTGGTATTTGGGTTTAAATATTTGAAAAATTTGCGCAAAATCTTGGTTAAACTATGTTTAACGTACAATCTGTGAGTGCACCTTTAAAAAAAGTCTTCTTACTTTTCTTATATTAAACCAATGGACATTTTTTTAACATACCCAAGGTGACGTTGCTAGTTCTCCCTTCTGTGTACCTGAGTAAGTGTCTTAAAGGCGTGGCTTAACCTCTAAAGTGCCACCGCTCCGATTCCCTCCTGCCTTTCCCCTATCAACTTGACTGATTGTTTTGGCTTGGCCGTCAGTCATGATGATAGAGGAGACTTAGTTGAGACAAAGGGCCATGTTACACGGACTGATCGGCAATGTAAATGAGCGCTGACCTGCTAGATTGTCAATCATTTACTGAGCCTAATATACGCCTCAATAATAGAGCAGCAAGGGCTGTTTATATCTTTGGCGATGTCCAAGCAGTCCTTATATATAAAGTATATACATGTGCTTCTGCTCGCTTCCCGGTATACATGTGCTTCTGCTCGCTGCCCGGTATCTTCCTGGCTGCTGCTGCTGCTGTCAGGAAGATACCGAGGAGCAGGCAGAAGCACCTGGCAGAGTGGAGCAGAGGCTTGTTGGTTTTAGACGAGACCCCCTACAAACATGTCTTTGTGACTGATGTAACTATAATATTACTGTCACATATATTACCATGAGATACTTACACCCAGTTCTCGAACTCCTCCCTGATCTTTTCATCCCTGTTAGGAAAAGAATAGAGAAGATAGTGAAAACCTAACACACATCAGACACATCAGTTTTCTAGGAGAACTTTATCAATAAGAAGACAATTTAGGCATTCTCGCCATGATCGGTGTCTATAGGGGAGGAATTATAGGGTCACACAAGTTTTATCTTTTAATTTTACATTTAAAGAAAATGCTGCAACGTTTTCTAGAAAAAATGCAAGCAAAAGCAATCAAAAATGTTTCTTTCAAATCAGCTGGTGACATGGATTTGTAATTTACTTCTATTAAAAATCTCAAGTCTTCCAGTACTTATCAGCTGCTGTATGTCCAGCATGAAGTGGTGTATTCTTTCCAGTCTGGTGAGCAGGAGAGGTTTTCTATGGGGATTTGCTACTGCTCTGGACAGTTCCCATCCCAGACAGAGGTGGCATCAGAGAGCACTGTGTCAGACAGGAAAGAATACACCACTTCCTGCAGGACATACAGCAGCTGATACCTACTTGAAGAGTTTTTTTAGTAGAAGTAAATTACTAATACTTTAAAAAAAAAAAACTAATAACTTAAAAGAACACAAATATTTGTAGGCTTGTTGTTACTAGCCTCTCTCCCTGTCAATCATTCTGCCGAGCACGCTGACAGGCAGACAGCGGTGACTAGATGGGCACCCAGATGACTACCTCCCTGTCTCTGCCTGCTGCGCGCTCTAGTAGTAAAACCTCTTTTTCTCCGATATACAGCTTCTGCTGCAGCCACGGCCGGTACTTGCCCAGGCTGCTCAGGAGCTGTATACAGTGCTCCAGGGAACCATATCAGCCCAATTGTACTGATTGGTTCCCTTTAAGACGAGACCACCCTGCAAACATGTCTTTGTGACTGATATAACTATTATATTATTATATTTTACTATGAGATACTTACTCTGAATCCTCTTCCTCCTCCTCCTCGGGGCCTTCATCGCTCCTGTTAGTGATAGAATAGAGAAGATAGTGAGAACCTAACACACATTACAGACAGCAGTTTTCTGGCAGAACTTTATCAATAAGAAGACAGTTTATATAGAGGCATCCTGGCGCTGATCGGGGTCTATAGGGGAGGAATTATAGGGTCACACAAGTTTTACATTTTTAGTTTTACATTTAAACAAAATGCTACAAAGTTTGCTTAAAAAAAGCAAATAATGTGGAATTAAAGGGATAGTTAAGCAAACATTTTTTTCTTTCAAATGAACTGGTGCCAGAGATTTGTAATTTACTTCCATTAAAAATCTCAAGTCTTCCAGTACTTATCAGCTGCTGTATGTCCAGCATGAAGTGGTGTATTCTTTCCAGTCTGGTGAGCAGGAGAGGTTTTCTATGGGGATTTGCTGCTTCTCTGAACAGTTCCTGTCACAGACAGAGGTGGCATCAGAGAGCAATGTGTCAGACTGGAAAGAATACACCACCTCCTGCAGGGCATACAGCAGCTGATATGTATTGGAGCTTTTTTTTTAATAGAAGTAAAATACAAATTTTTGGCACTTTTTTTGCTGAACTATTCCATTAAAAAAACTCTGAATAGTAAACAAGTCTTTGTGACTGATATAACTATTATATTATTATATTTTACTATGAGATACTTACTCCGAAACCTCCATCTCCTCCTCCTCGGGGTCTTCCTCGCTGCTGTTAGGGATAGAATAGAGAAGATAGTGAAAATCTAACACACATTACAGACATCAGTTTTCTGGCAGAACTTTATCAATAAGAAGAAAGTTTATACAGAGGCATCCTGGCGCTGATCGGTGTCTATAGGGGAGGAATTATAGGGTGACACAAGTTAAATTTTCAGTAAAGATTTACTAACCTGGAATCCGATCCTCCATCTGAAGAAAAAAAAATAGAAAAGTGTTAGTTTTCAATATGTCTTTAAACCTCATGATGTAATTTTCACAATGTTTCACAGCAATGGGGTAGGGGACTGGTGTGATATATGTGATGAGATGTTAGACATGAAATCTATGGAGGTGATGTTATAAAGAGGTAAAACTCACCCTCGCCGTCATCCTGTGCAGCCTGAAATAGGAAATATAGAGAGTAAGCAGAAGACATTGGTATATTGCCGAGCATAAAAAGGTCTGTGTAGCTATGTGCTTGTTGTCTGCTATGGCCATAGAAATAATTGATATCTCAATTATATCAATTATATATCTCATTGACTTCAATGCTGTTTTCAATGCAACAATGGCCGTTGTTCGTACAATGTGTGAACATGGCCTAAAAGTCTAAAATAATAAAGCATATTATTTTCCTTACACATTCATCAGCCGTCGGCCGTGCATCGTTATTACACGTAGCAATGTGCAGTCGCCGGACAATGTTTTTAGGTTAGGACCAAAAGAAACAATCAGTCCATGATTATTGTCATCAGCTGATTGCAGCTGCCCCCCCACGCCGCAGGGCTCTAAACGGGTGTTCCCTGCAACAGAGGCAGAGAGAGAGGCAATAGCTATCTCTGTTTAATTTTGGTGTCGCTACTTGATTTTGGCACTGCAGCAGGCATTGGAGGAGGATGGCAGGGGCTTGGTGAGAGGTCCAAGGAGGTCAGGAAGGCCAGTGGAGGTGAGCCCTGTCAGGGAGAAGCTTCGGCCAGTATATGCTCCACCAGGCAGCTGCCGGACCAGAAAATGGGGATGGGGTTCAAGGAGGGTGGTGGGCGGCCTGGGTATCAGGACGTCGGGGAGACTGGTGGAGAAGAGCCTTGTGGCGGCAAGAGGCAGCTGTAGCAGCTTGGGGAATGTCGCCAGTGTCCGAACCAGCTAGCAGGGGTCGGTGGGGACTCCAGCAGTGTAGGCGGCAGCCTGGGGACAGGTCCAGGGGCTGGAGGAGCTGTTCCCCGCAGCAGGAAGAAGCATAGGCAGCGCGCCAAGTTCAAATAGCTGCCCGCTCTTGCATCTCTCTATGCCTCCGCTGCGGGGAACAATGATTTAGGGGTAGATTGGTGCACCATGCTCAGGGCTTAACAGGGTTAATAGCTCCTGTACCTATCTACACTAGCGTGCATCCCATCCCATTCACACCTGCTTGTTTATTGGTTGATGTGGCATTTGCTTTCATACATTGTTTGCAGCTACTATGTTGCTACTATGTGTATTATTGACAGTGTACAATTACATTACACTGTATGGAATCACTGCCGTTGTGTATACACTACGGCCGTGGTCTGCGTCTACAAAAAATAATTGACGGGTCTATTTTGTGCGGCTGCTATTCAGTGATTAGCGACTGCACAAGATAGCCTGTTCGCACAATGTAAAGGACTATGGGCACACCCAAATGTGCCCGCATTCGAATTAAAATGAAGAGATGTTCACCTGCCCGATACTACAGTATCAGCCTTGTGAACATCTGAGACATGGGTTGTTTGAAACATCAAACACCGGCTGTGTCAAATAACGGCTGATGTTCATGCCATGTGTGAACATGGCGTAAGGCTGGATTTCCAAAAAGTATCCAAAAAACAAAATTACTGCATGATGTTATGAGGAGAGATTAAAAGAATTAAATTTGTTTAGTCTGGAGAAGAGATGTTTAAGGGGAGATATGATTAACTTATTTAAATATATAAATGGCCCCTACAAGAAATATGGGGAAAAGATGTTCCAGGTAAAACCCCCTCAAAGGACAAAGGGGCATTGCCTCCGCCTGGAGAAAAAAAGGTTCAATCTCCGGAGGCGACAAGCCTTCTTTACCATGAGAACTGTGAATCTGTGGAACAGTCTACCACAGGATCTGGTCACAGCAAAAACAGTAGCGGGCTTCAAAACCGGCCTAGACAAGTTCTTAGAGCAAAATAATATAAATGCATATGTATAGAACCCTCCCCCTTCCCTGCATCCATCCCCTCCTTGGCTGAACTTGATGGACATGTGTCTTTTTTCAACCGTATTAACTATGTAACTATGTAACTATGTTATTTTGGCGAAAAAAAAGATCTAGACTGTCTGCACCTACCCCGCATCTTGCATCCGAAACCTTTTTTGCAGCTTTTGGAGGTAACATTAAGCTTCTTAAGCCATTCACACAACTACCAACCCCAGCCCCCCAGCAACTACAACCCCCAGCCCCCCACACAACTACCACCCACAGCCCCCCCACACACTACAGCCCCCCCACAACTACTATCCCCAGCCCCCCAAACAACCACAGCTCCCCACACAACTACCAACCCCAGCCCCCAAAACACCTACAGCCCAACACACACCTACCACCCCCATCCCCCAACACAACTACCACCCCAGCCCCCAACACAACTACCACCCCCAGCTCCCCTCACAACTACCACCTCGAGACCCCCAAACGACTACAGCTCCCCACACAACTACCAACCCCAGCCCCCAAAACACCTACAGCCCCCCACACAACTACCACCCCCATCCCCCAACACAACTACCACCCCAGCCCCCAACACAACTACCACCCCCACACAACTACCACCTCCAGCCCCCAAAACAACTACAGCTCCCCACACAACTACCACCCCCAGCCCCCCTGTGTAGCAGAAAAACAAACAAATAAGGATACTCACCTCTCACATGGCTCTTCAGCAGCATATTTCTACTCCTGAGGCTCTGGTCTCTGTCTATTTGCACACACAGGGAGCTTCCTGAGCAGCCAGCCTCACACACAGCTCAGCTCCCTTCCCCAGAACCTCCTATCTCCAGCCCCGCGGCGCCTGAACTCTCTTCTCTCCTGCCTGTCCCTGACATGTGACGTCAGCAGCGTGGAGAAGATAAGCAGTAGAGAAGAGAGTGCAGCCACCGCAGGACTGGAGGTATCAGCTTCAGGGGAAGGTAGCTGTGTGTGAGGCTGGCTTTGAAAGGGACAGGGCGTCCCTGAAGCCATCTGACACTGTTAGCGACCACTGACAGATCTGCTGACAGTGTCAGATGGATTCAGTTGCAGTCCAGGAGCAAGCGCACAGGTCGCACACCCCAAAGGCCAGCCCTACTGCTGCCACTACTACCCCAAGCCCTACTGCTACTACTACCCCGAGCCCTACAGCTACTTCTCACCCAGCCCTACTGCTGCCACTACTACCCCAAGCCCTTCTGCTACTACTACCCCGAGCCCTACAGCTACTTCTCCCCCCAGCCTTACTGCTGCTACTACTACCCCAAGCCCTACATCTAGTACTAACCCAAGCCCTACAGCTACTACTACCCCACCCTTACTGCTACTACTACCCGAAGCCCTACTGCTACTACTAACCCCAGCCCTACTGCTACTATTACCTCTAGCCCTACTGCTATTACTACTTCTAGCCCTACTGCTACTACTACATCCAGCCCTACTGCTATTACTATCCCCAGCCGTACAGCTACTACTTCCCTAAGTCCTACTGCTGCTATTACTTTTAGCCCTACAGCTACTACTACCCCTAGCTCCCCAAAATAGTAAGACGTACAGGTTCTTCATATATAGAAAAGAAGATGTGCAGGAAACTCACCGTAAAAAGATGTGCATGGCACTCACCATAAAACCGTAAAAGGTGATCACTACTATCTACATCCTCCTACCCTGCACCCTACAGCTACTTTACTTTTATTTAATCCATGTTAAAAATCCATTACAAGGGATAATCACGGCAGGAATGCTAGCACCAGGCGTCTGGAGAAGCATACTGACGTACACGAAACAGCTGTCACGCTGCCACATGGTGCTGGCGTTCCTGCCGTCTTTATCCCGTGAAATGGATTTTTAACATGGATTAAATAAAAGTCAAGTTTTACATTGAGTGCCCTGCACATCTTCTTTTTTCTATATATAAAGTAATGGTGGAGAGAACACTCTGCTTGTACTTTTATGAACTAAATTTTGCACATATTGGACTGATCTCTATAGGCGATAGTGCCAATCATTGTCTCTATCACATTGGACACCCAGCCCTACAGCTACTACTGCCCCCAGCTCTATAGCTACTACTACCCCCAGCTCTATAGCTACTACTACCCCACTCCTTCAGCTACCACTACCCCCAGCCCTACTGCTGCCACTACCCCCAACCCTAAAGCTACCACTATCCCCAGCCATACAGCTACTAATTCCCCCAGCCCTACTGCTGCTATTACTGCAAGTCCTACTGCTACTACTACCCCCAGTACTACAGCTACCACTACTGCCAGCCCTACAGCTACTACTACCCCCAGCCCTACAGCTACTACTACCCCCAGCCCTACAGCTACTACTACCCCCAGCCCTACAGCTACTACTACCCCCAGCCCTACAGCTACTACTACCCCCAGCCCTACAGCTACGACTACCCCCAGCCCTACAGCTACTACTTCCCCCAGCCCTACAGCTGCTACTACTACCCCCAGCCCTACAGATACTACTACCCCCAGCCCTACAGCTACTACTACCTCCAGTCTTACAGCTACTACTACCCCCAGCCCTATAGCTACCACTTGTGCCAGCCCTACAGCTACTACTACCCCCAGCCCTACAGCTACTACTACCCCCAGCCCTACAGCTACTACTTGTGCCAGCCCTACAGCTACTACTACCCCCAGCCCTACAGCTACTACTACCCCCAGCCCTACAGCTACTACTACCTCCAGGCCTACTGCTACTACTATCTCCAGCCCTACAGCTACTACTACCCCCAGCCCTACAGCTACTACTACCCCCAGCCCTACTTCTGCTATTACTCCCAGCCTTACTGCTACTACCCCAAGCCCTACTGCTCCTACTACCTGCAGTTCTACAGCTACTACTACCCCCAGCCCTAGTGCTACTACTATTCCTGGTGGATGGAACCAGTTGGGAGTAAATGATAGGGTATTAATATGGCATTGGAGAGGAATTGGACAGGGCAGGGGTCACACTTATTAGGGCATTTGTACCCCAACGGGTCTCTGAGCGAGCAGGGGTAGTTTGGTGCACCTGACATAGGGCCTATTAGAGACAAAGGTGCTCACTACATCCTCCTACCCTGCACATTTGGGATGAGCAGACTACCATTGATCTACAAGCAGTATACATTTGGTAAGATCGTTCTATACTTTAGCATATACATGATACCTTTAAGGGTGGGTTCACACGCACCAGATCACAGCAGATTTCACGGTACTGTCATTTTGTATGTCATTCTCCTGCCAGTATGTTCCGCCCCCCTTAACCCACCGCTACCCAGTGAATACTTTACCTGTCCGCAGTCCGGCCTGCTTCTGTGGCTCATGGCTCCCTGACGTATCGCTTAGCCAATAAGTGGCTGCGGCGGGACAGAGCACTGATTGGCTGAGCGGGATGTCAGGGAGCCGGAAGCCACAGAAACTAGCCAAATTGCGAACGGGTAAAGTATTCACCGAGTAGCGGTCGGTTGGGTGGTCGGCGGAGTTAGGGGAGATTTCAGTACCGTGAAATCCTCTGCGATCTGGTGCGTGTGAACCCACCCAAACGATGTTTTACAGTCTGTGTCCCTCCTTTGTGGTTATAACAGGATTTATGGTGACTGTAATGTTGTGTCCACACTGCACATGTGTCAGTCTAGTCTTACAGTATAGCAGCTATCTGACAGTAAATGTATGTTACACCCAACAACAAATCAGAGTACAGTCTACTTTATAAATATACATAACATTTATTTTCATTTTTGTAAAGGAGAACCCAGTAATCATGCAAAAAATAACATTTATTCTTACATCTATAGGATGTGCTATTACTTTGCCCTTTTTTTAATGTAATTCTTGCAGCCCCTATACACCTGCATCGATTTATTTAAAAACGTATCTACTTCCTGTTTCTGCGACATCTTCATTTCCTCACCACTCACAGCGCTGTGTCTGTCAGCCGCTATGGAGGATAGCCGGGCTGCTGTGTCTGTCGGCCGCTATGGAGGATGGCCGAGCTGATGTGTCTGTCGGCCGCTATGGAGGATGGCCAGGCTGCTGTCTCTGTCGGCCGCTATGGAGGATGGCCGGGCTGCTGTGTCTGTGGGCCGCTATGGAGGATGGCCAGGCTGCTGTCTCTGTCGGCCGCTAGGGAGGATGGCCGGGCTGCTGTCTCTGTGGGCCGCTATGGAGGATGGCCGGGCTGCTGTCTCTGTCGGCCGCTATGGAGGATGGCCGGCTGCTGTCTCTGTGGGCCGCTATGGAGGATGGCCGGGCTGCTCTGTCTGTTGGCTATTATGGAGAATGGCCGGGCTGCTCTGTCTGTCATCCACAATCAAAGATGGCCGGGCTGCTCTGTCTGTCAGCCACTATGGAGGATGGCCCGGGCTGCTCTGTCTGTCATCCACGATGGAAGATGGCCGGGCTGCTCTGTCTGCCGGCCGCTATGGAGGATGGTCGGCTGCTGTGTCTGTCGGCCACTGTGCTGCATGACATTGTGCCGGCTCTACAGGCAGACGGGGAAGCCTATAGTGGAATCCTCCCACATTACAGCATGGAGGAGATGCTTTGGTTGGGGGAGAATTCCACTACAGGCTTCCCCATCTGCCCGTATAGCCAGGACAATGTATTGCAATTCCCGCCCCCCCCCCCCCCCCCCCGCCTCGCGTACGTGTTTCAGCAGCTCCTTAATGTGTGGTGTGTGGGTGCGTGGGATTTCACTGTGCAAGTGGCGGCTCCGGTCATCCTCAGGGCCCCAGCATCTCCGTGGCGCTGTAAGACGGGGGGATTCCACTCCAGGCCTCCTCGTCTGCCTGTAGAGCCCATAGAGGGACAATGTGCAGCAGCACCCCCCTTGCTTACCAGCATCTCAGCGTCTCTTTAATGTGTCGGGAGGATTTCACTCCAGGCTTACCCGTCACCCACTATGTCACTTTCCATCTACTGTGGCCCCCAGCTGTTGCACAGCTACAACTACCATTACGTCCTGGTGACATTACATGATGGGAGTTGTAGTTAGGTAACTTGGAAATCTCCAGGTTGCAGAACTACAATTCCCATCTTGTACTGTCACCACAACATGAGAATGGGGCTTGTAGTTATGCAAACATGAGAGCTCCAAGTTAAAGAACTACAACTACCATGATCATGTTGTGGGGACTATACTTTATGGGAGTTGTAGTTTTACAGCTTGGAGCTCTCCTGTTTGCATAACTAAAACTCCCATCTTGTACCATATATATCGTTATTATTATTATTTTATTTATTCAACCTGACAGATCACACAGTAGATCCTGATCCAGTGATAGCATTGTCACATATTACTGCACATCTGGATAAAGTCTTAGGCCAGGCCCATGTATGTGTGCTATGTGATTTCCCTCTCTACCTTATAGGAGTATATTCCTTCCTATGTCCGCAGAGGTGCTGGAGATCACATAACACACACAGTGCATGAGCCCGGCCATAGACCACAGCCACCACCCAGCAGTTATCATGGCCAACTAAGCCCCGCCCCCTGCATGGAACATGGCAAAATGGCAGTTGGAAATGGCTGAACATGGGGAATAAGTAACAGGGTGTAAGGTATTTATAGCTCCCCATTCTACACATCTCCACCTATCACCACTGTCTCCTATGGGGGGGGGGGGGGGGGCACCTATGTGATCATGTGATCAGGGAGGAGTATCTACAGGTACAGATACTCCTGGACAGGACATCCCACTATGTACACAACCCCATCTCTATACAACCCTTTCTGCTATACCCTGCTATACTGGATGGGGAATTCTCACATGTTCCTCGAAGACAACTGGAACGTCCTTTTCCTCTACGGACTGCTCCATGTCCATCTTCGGCTCTTCCTCCATTTTTTTAAATCGCCTCCTGTCGCCAATCTCTCGCAGAAATCACCTGTGTGTGTGAAAAAAATTAAAGATTAGATGGAGAAAACTGATTGAAAAATAGAAAATAACAAAAAATACCAGGAGCCAATGGATGTGTGTACTTACGCTCCAACTCCTAATAAAGTTCTGAAGGGTCCAGTAGCTGTTCTATTATGATGTCATATTTCTTTTGTTTTGTTTTTTAAACAAACTTTATTTAAACATCTGGATACAAACACTTGTACTAACCATATAATGCAATATCACTGATATAAACATTACATACATAATGAACAATTGGCCATTGGCGGGAATTTCTATTTTTGTTTGGATAAATAAGATCTTGGTCTATGCGCTCGGCTGCAGTATTTTAATATGGTTTATACTGATACTTGATAATGTTGCTCAAACAAATAAAAAAACATTTAGCAAAAGGTTTCAGCCCCTTCCTATAATATTTTTCCCTATATAATTACTATTTTATTAATAGTTTTATATAAGGGTAATAAGTGATTATTATTACATATCTGCCGCTACTTTCCCGCCTGCTCTGCCTGTGTAAGCCTCAGGTCCCTTTTGGGGTTTAGTGTTTACGTTCATCTTGACTATTGTGCACAGTTTGCCATAGGCGGCCATTATAACAAATATGTGTATGGAGAAGTCCAGTCCCCTACACTGCTCAATACACTTGTTACAGGGGGCATATCTAGTTGTAAGGGTCATTCTAACTGGTTATAGGGGGATTCTGTCTGACTACAGGGGCACACTGTATCTGGCTATAGCAGACATGGAATTTGATCCAGGTAGCATATCTAGTAGCAAGGGGTAATGTATCTGGTTATAGGGTTATTGTATGTGGCTGCAGGGTTCATATCTACCTACTTAGGAAATTGTATTTGGCTACAGGGGGTATCTGTGTCTACATGGTATTGTAACTGTATACAAGATGCATCATATCTCAATACAAAGGTATATCTGGGGGGGCGTGGCTTGAGCATGGCCGGGTAGAGACGCACCTGACTGCAGCTCCGGACCCCACACGCTGAACCAGGGACTTTACCTTCTATTACCGCCACACAGTTATGCCCATTGGGGGTAGGAAGACGCCCGCTACCCACTCGGCCACCCCACGGACACTCCTGCCACGAGCTGCTCGGGTGATCCCGAACGCCCCGCGGCTCTCTCCATCCTCCTTGCATCCAGCCAAGATGACCGCCGCACCAGCCACAAGGCGCGCTACACAGAAGGCCTCCCCGGCGTTCCCGGAGCTGAGCCAGTCGATACCGGGGATCCTGCGGACACCGCCGATGGAGGTAGGGCATTCACCCACACCTTCTATGGGTACGGACCCCACGGTTGACCCGGTGCCGGCCTCGTTATTAACAGAGGTGAGGTCTTTGCTGCAGGCCCTCCCCACCAGAGCTGACCTGACCGCGCAGCTGGCACGCATGGATGAGAGACATGCTGGGGACATGGCGGAGCTGAAATCCTCCATTGCAGCCATCAGCTCAGTGGTCTCGGGTTTGGAGGCCCGCCAAGACGCGGCAGATCAGACCCTATCCGCCTTGACGCCCCGTTTAGACTCCCACGACACTCTACTGCGGGATCTCATCGCCCACGTGGACGACCTTGAGAATCGGGGTCGCCGCAACAACGTCAAGATCAGGGGTTTACCGGAGGACATTGGCCCAGACCGCCTCACCCGAGCAGTCAGGTACATCTTCAACAGGTACCTGGGGGACCCCACCGACACCCACATAGAACTAGATCGCACGCACAGGGTAGCGGGCCCACGGCTGACGGATCGGAACCGTCCACGTGACGTGCTTTGCCGGGTCCATTACTTCCAGCAGAAGGAAGCGATCCTCCAACGCGCGTGGGAGAGAGGACCCCTGGAATTTGAAGGAGCCGAGATTATCCTCCTCCCGGACCTGTCCAGGCGCACTCTGGCCATGCGCCGCATGCTTCGCCCCCTTTTGGATGCTATCCGAGAAACCGGGGCCTCCTATAGATGGGGGTACCCCTTCCACTTGATCATCCGACACGCCGGGACGACCTACCTTCTCCGCACCATGGCGGATCTACCGGCGGCTCTGCAGCTGCTTGGCCTCTCTTCACTGGATCTACCGGACTGGACGGAACCTGTGCTTCCACCCCCGCCTGCTGGCTTGGTATCGGGTGGGCGCTCCCCAAGACAGGAACCACGCAGGTCCCGTTCCCCGCGCCGGGGCAGCCCCCGCTCTCCACGTTCCCCGCGCCACCGGGAACGCCGCTCTCCGCCCCATCGCCAGACGGAGACCTGTTGAGAGTAGATGGTACGACTCCGGGGATTGACCTCCGACAGAGGTGGCGAGTTCTCCCCCTCCAGCATGTGATCCTGGCTTTCGGGGGCGCGGACATTCGCCATTGTACAGGAGCACCGTGCAGGGTCCGCTCCAAGTAAGACTGCCTCGGTTCGTTGGCCCTGAACCCCTGGCTACACTGCGCCTCCTGGCGTCCCCTCTGGACAGCATCTTCCCCCCGGGACGGGACTCTGCCTCATCCCTGTACCCTCCCGCGATGCGCTTCTGTTTGACCCGCCTCCCAAACCCCTAATTCGCCCCTAACATCGGTCCACTCCACCACATGCCGGGGTCTGCGCACCGAATTGTCTGAACACCGGACTATCCGAGGCCCATAGTGACGCAACTGGGGCCGTTCAGATACTAGGGACGGACTTGCTCACGCCTGTTGTGTGTTGATAATGTTCCCCAACTGCTCTCTGGTCTCCATCTAACGACGCTCCTCCCGGCCTTCCCCCAGTCTGTCCCCTCCCCCAGTCTGTCTCTCGATTAACGCGCAGGGATTGAACATCCCGGAGAAACGCTCCTCACTGCTGCGTCTCCTATGGGCAAAACGAGCCTCAGTAGTCCTCATTCAGGAGACTCATTTTCGTAGGGACCATGTGCAGAGACTAACAGATCACCACTTTCCGGACGCATATCATAGCTGTTCGCCTGACTCCAAAACGAAAGGGGTGTCGATACTGGTTGCACGCTCGGCCCCATGGGAGTTTGTTGACCAGAGGTCGGATTCGGAGGGACGGTACTTGTTTGTTAAGGGTAAATTGGCTGGGGCTCTATGCACGTTTGGCACGGCGTACTTCCCCAATGTCGGCCAAGTCGCTTTCCTGGAAAAATGCCTCTCGGAGGTGGAGGATTTTGTGGAGGGAATGTCCATCTTCGGAGGCGATCTCAACATGGCTCTTGACCCTCTTCTTGACTCCTCCTCTGGCCATTCTTCTCTCTCCTTCTCTTCTCTGCGACGGGCGAAACATCTTCTACATTCCCACCAGCTAATGGATGCCTGGCGGCTATCTCACCCACGGGACAAGGACTACACGTTCTTCTCTCATCCCCACAATGTCTACTCGCGCATAGACTACATCTTTGTATCGCATGCCCACTTAGACCGGGTTTCTGCGGCTGTGATCGACCCCATCACTTTCTCAGACCATGCCGCGGTCTCTCTTTCTCTGCTTTTCTCCCCCCCCCCAGCCGAGGTCATGGCGCTGGCGTTTGAACGATACCTTGCTGAGGGACCCCGGGGTCCTTGCGGAGGCCCGAGCGGACCTATCTACCTACTTCTCCTCTAACGTTTCCCCTGACTCCTCTCCATTGATAGTGTGGGAAGCACACAAGTGTTTCATTAGAGGTACCTTTATCAAGTTAGCCTCTCGCCTTAAGAAGGAAAGGGCAGCCAAAATAAGATCCCTGGTCACGCAGATTGCGGATCTTGAAAAACAACATAAGAGGTCCCTCGCCCTGGACACGGGAGCAGAGCTTGCGATTCTGCGCGGCAAATTGCGAGATCTGACCTTTACCGCCGCCAAGGCCTCCTTGGCGCGGTGTCGCCGCCATTACTTCGAATTCGGAAATAAGCCGGGCAAGACGTTGGCTCGGGCTCTGCGTCAACAAAGGGCACGCTCCTTCATCCCCCACATTTCCCCCCCTTCTGGCCCGAAGCGAACACTCTCCTCTCAGATAGCGGATTCTTTCCGGGACTATTATGCGTCCCTCTACGGCCTGCCCTCGGCCCCGACGACCCCCGACCCCCCACCTTTCCAGTCTACCATATCCTCCTACTTGACCGACTCGGGCCTCCCGGCCTTGTCTGACGGTGACGCGGCGTCCCTCGAAACTCCCATTACGGCTGAGGAATGGGACTGGGCGCTTAAGACGTCCCCCTCGGGCAAAGCTCCAGGCCCCGACGGACTTACACTGCCTTACTATAAAACCTTCGGCCCTCTATTACGAGACCACTTCTTATCGGCTTTTAACTCGGTGTCCACCGGCTCTCCTCTCCCCATGGACACCCTCCGCGCTCACATTTCCGTTATTCCCAAAGAGGGTAAAGACCCCTCTCACTCTCAAAACTATCGACCCATATCCCTCCTGAACCTGGACCTAAAAAATTTTTCTAAAATCCTTGCTGCCCGTCTCACGCCTCTGCTCCAAAATATCATCCACCCCGACCAGGTGGGGTTCATGCCCATGCGGGAAGCCCGCGACAACACCACGAGGGCCATAAACATAATCCACAAGATCCACTCCACAGGCCACCCCGCCATGCTCCTCTCAACGGACGCAGAGAAGGCCTTTGACAGGGTAGGCTGGCCCTTCCTTTTTGCCACCCTCAGACATATTGGCCTAGGCCCCAATATACTGGAGTGGATTGGCTCCTTATACTCCCATCCCTCGGCCCAAGTGTCAGTCAACGGCCTTCTCTCCGCCCCATTTCCTATTTCCAATGGAACACGGCAGGGTTGCCCTCTCTCCCCCCTCATCTTTATCCTGACCCTGGAGCCCTTTCTCAGACAAGTGAGACGCAACCCGGACATAACTGGGGTCCGGGTGGGGCCGGTGGAACACAGAGTTGCGGCATACGCGGACGATCTTCTTTTTTTCCTCTCTCAACCCTCTATCTCGCTCCCTAACCTACTGTCGGAACTCTCCCGGTACCAGACGCTCTCTAATTATAAAATCAATTTGCAAAAATCCGAGGCGCTCAATATCTCTCTTCCGGAAACAGTGGCCGCCTCCTTGGAGGCGTCCTTCCCTTTCCACTGGTCCCGCACGTCCCTCAAATACCTTGGGGTGCAGCTCACACCCGTAGTCTCCAACTTGTATAAAGTCAACTTCCCACCTCTGTTGCAAGCGATCGAGAGGGACCTCCTCCGGTGGCACAGGGGCACCTTTTCATGGTTTGGCCGTTGCGCTATCTTCAAAATGAACGTTCTGCCACGCCTCCTGTATGTCTTCCAGGCCCTACCAATAGCGGTACCGATGTCATTTTTCCGGCGCCTGTCGTCCCTTCTCACCAAATTTATCTGGGCGCATAAACAGCCCCGACTGGCGAAGGTTGTCCTTTACCGCCCCAAATCTAGAGGAGGCCTTGGTCTCCCTAACCTCCATCAGTACTACGTGGCGGCCCACCTGACCAGAGTTTTGGACTGGCACCATCACGCCACCACAAAGCAGTGGGTGGGCCTGGAAGAAGCGTTGGCGTCGGTACCCCTGATGGCCGCACCCTGGCTACCGGACTCGGCCCACCATATGAGCTCCCACCCCACCATTGCCCCGACGCTGCGGATCTGTCACAAACACCTCTCTGCTGGTTTCCTGGCCCCGCATCCTTCCCCCTTGTTCCCGATCCTGGGCAATCCGTCCTTTTCCCCTGGCATTGAGGACCCTGGCTTCCGCGCGTGGTTCCGGGCTGGGCACTTTCGAGCTCGCTCATTTCTCAGAGGTGGGACCTGGCCCGCATTGTCAGACCTCAACCTGTTGACAGACCCCGCTCCCCTGTGGTTCTGGAGGCCCCTCCAGCTCTACCACTTCCTCCGCACCCTTCCCATGCCATCATGTTTCGCCCGTTCGCCTACTCAATTTGAATTGCTCTGCTTAGGCCCCGGCCCTCTACGACACTCTCTCTCCACAATCTATGCCATGTTGGGCTCCCCTCCGGAGCAGCCACCTCCACCTTTTCTGGTGGCCTGGGAGGAAGATGTAGATACCTCCTTCTCGGCGGCCCAAACGGACAGAGTGTTCACATGCACGCACTCCTCCTCGATCTCCACCCGCATCCAAGAGGCAGGCTACAAGCTCTTATCGAGGTGGTATCGGGTTCCTACCCGTCTTCACCAGATCTTCCCAGAGGTGTCCCCGCTGTGCTGGAGGAATTGCGGGGAAGAAGGCTCCCTGCTCCATACGTTCTGGAGCTGCCCCAAGTTGGTGCCCTTCTGGCGGGAGGTGTGGCGCATCGCTTCCACCTTCACTGACTTCCCACTCCCCTTCTCCCCTGCTCTTTTCCTTCTGCACGTGTCCGACATCCCTCTTAGGAGCTATCGGTCCTCGGTTCTCCGGCATCTGGTCAATGCGGCCCGAGCCTGTATCACGGCCCTGTGGCGACAGCCAGACCCCCCGAGTCTTGCTATGTGGTTCCGGAAAGTGGAAGAGATCAAACGCATGGAGGACCTTACTGCTCAACTCCAGGACCGTAACTCCCGGTTCTACCGGACCTGGTTCTACTGGGAACAATACGTTGACTCCCCTGACTATAAGGCTCTGTTGGCTCAGTGAGGAGCTACCGGCGCCCTACTCCCCTCCCGCTTACCCCTCCCTCCCTGCCTAGCCCCCCCCTCCCCTTCATTTTCCCCCCCATTCTCTCTCTCCCCCCATTTCTCCCTGCCTCTCCTCTGCTACCCTCTGGAACCATCCTGGTTGAGCGCTGGCCCGTCCCCTTCCTCATGGTGTATGTGTGCAGGTCTGGTCTACTATATAGGGATTGGGACCCGCCTACGCGGGCTTACTGTTTTCTCTTTTTGCTGTTTGTGTGTGGCTGCTCCCGCAGTCCAGTGTAAGTGACACGGCCCCAACGCCCTGCGTGACGCCAAGGGCCCTGGTTCACTGGTTTGTTTGTTAACATGGCCTATGTTGGGCTCGATATTACTCTGTTATTGCTCTGTTTTGTTGTGTCTATAAAATGAGAAAATTGAAATAAAATTTAGAATAAAAAAAAAAACAAAGGTATATCTGGCTGTTGCACCTCATTACAGGGGGCATATGTAGTTGCATGGGGTATTGTATCTGGCTACATGGGGTATCTGTGTCTACATGGTATTGTATCTGTATAGTAAGGGAGGCACTGCTTTTGGTTATATGGGGAATATCTGGCTACAGGGGGCATTGTATCTGGTTTTAAAGTATCTGACTAGGAGGGAACATTGCATTTGGTCATAAGGATCATATCTGGTTGCATGGGATGTTGAATCTGGCTGTAGGGAGCATTGTATCCAGCTACTGAGGCATTATTACAGGCTATAGGGGGCCTATCTGTCTACAGGGACCACTGTATCTGACAGCAGGTGGCATATCTAGCTGCTGGGGCATTATTATTGGCAATAGGGAATGTTATAGTGGGATCTGATCTTGGAAGGATATGCTTACAGAGCCTATGGCTGCAGTGTGATCATAGTCCTTGGGGGTCTGCATGTCGTGATCCCTGCATGTGGGGGTCTGCATGGCGGGATCCCTGCATGTTATTTGCAAGATGTATATTTGCTGCTCTTTGGCAGTTTTAGAAAAACGCAGCAGGTTTGGGTATTTTTTTGGGGGGAAACTGCAGCGTTTTTCTCCCAAAGACTTCAATGGAAGGCTTCAGCTCTACTAAAATATGCCATAGGTTATGCATATGGTGGTTTTTAGTGGCGTTTTTCAGGAAGAAAAAAAATCGCCATTGGTCACCAGGGGGTTAACTGAACCCTCTGTGGGTCAGACTGTGCTTCGTTCCGGGAAAGGGGTCAGCTTAACTTACCATCCGGTCTTCTCCCTGTCTCCTTCTCATGAGCAGCTGAGCAGGGACACTGCTGGCTGAGATGACGCTGGAGCATCATCAGCGTAGCCAACCTGCGGCTGCAATAGCGGCTCCATATTTAAAGAAGCAGAGCCTGGCACACTTGTATCTCAGAGTGCCAGGCTCTGCTGAAGATAGAAGACGTCAGGGTAAGTATCAATAGGGCCCCACTTCTCCCCAGCACTATACCAATCCCAGCAAGGAAGGGGAGCAAGTAATCCCTTTCTTGCTGGGATGGGTACAGTGTAACATCAATGTGGCCCCCATGGGGTTAATTGGGGATGCCATGCATTCTCACTTAACCCCCTGGGGGCCACATTGTTTAGTCTGGCACACAAGGCAGGGCCGTCTTTCCTATTGGGGTAGGCGGCTTCCCGAGGGCCCATGACTCAGTGGCAGTCGCCTACCCTGCAGAAAGGGAAATACCAGGGGCGGGCTGGGCCGGGGGGCATGTACCCCCCGGGCCGGTCTTCCTCACCACCGAGTGGTGCAGTAGTTGAGACTGAGAGAATAGCGCTGCTGCCAGCCGCGCTATTCCCTCAGTCTCTTCCGGGCCTCAGTGATCCCCCAAGTTTTTTTTTAAAATTCCTTCACATGTGGCCACACAGGGGGGGGGGGGGGGGGGGGGGGGGGGGGGGGGGGCTATTCTATATGAGGGGGGGATGCACAGGGGGGGGCTATTCTATATGAGGGGGGAATGCACAGGGGGGCTATTCTACATAGGGGGATGCACCGGGGGGCTATTCTACATAGGGGGATGCACAGGGGGGGCTATTCTATAAGGGGAGGATGCACGGGGGGGGCTATTCTATAAGGGGAGGATGCACGGGGGGGGCTGTTCTAAATGGGGGGATGCACAGGGGGACTGTTCTATAAGGGGGGGATGCACAGGGGGGGCTGTTCTATAAGGGGGGATGCACAGGGGGGCTGTTCTATAAGGGGGGATGCACAGGAGGGCTATTCTATAAGTGGGGGATGCACAGGGGGGCTATTCTACATAGGGGGATGCACAGGGGGCTATTCTATAAGGGGAGGATGCAAAGGGGGGGCTATTCTATAAGGGGAGGATGCACAGGGGGGCTGTTCTATAAGGGGGGGTGCACAGGGGGCTATTCTATAAGGGGGGATGCACAGGGGGACTATTCTAATAGGGGGATGCACAGGGGGGCTATTCTAATAGGGGGATGCACAGGAAGGCTATTTTATAAGGGGAGATATACAGGGAGGCTATTCTACATAGGGGGTTTCATGGGGGGGCTATTCTATAAGGGGGGTATTCTATATGGGGGGATGCACAGGGGGGGGCTATTCTATAAGGGGGGATGCACAGGGGGGCTATTCTATAAGGAGGGATGCACAGGGGGGCTATTCTATAAGTGGGGGATGCACAGGGGGGGCTATTCTACATAGGGGGATGCACAGGGGGGCTATTCTATAAGGGGAGGATGCACAGGGGGACTATTCTATAAGGGGAGGATGCACAGGGGGGCTATTCTATAAGGGGAGGATGCACAGTGGGGGCTATTCTATAAGGGGAGGATGCACAGGGGGACTATTCTATAAGGGGGGATGCACAGGGGGGCTATTCTACATAGGGGGATGCTCAGGGGGGCTATTCTATAAGGGGGGATGCACAGGGGGACTATTCTACATAGGGGGATGCACAGGGGGCTATTTTATAAGGGGAGATAAACAGGGGGGCTTATCTACATAGGGGGTGCATGGGGGTATTCTATATGGGGGGATGCACAAGGGGGGGCTATTCTATAAGGGGGGATGCACATGGGGGCTATTCTACATAGAAAGATGCTTAGGGGGGGCTATTCTATAAGGGGAGGATGCACAGGGGGGCTATTCTATATGGGAAGGTGCACATGGGGGGGCTATTCTATAAGGTAGAATGCACAGGGGGGCTATTCTACATAGGGGGATGCACAGGGGGGGGCTATTCTATAAGGGGAGGATGCACAGGGGGATTATTCTATATGAGGAGATGCACAAGGGGGCTATTCTATATGTGGGGATGCACAGGGGGCTATTCTATATGGGGGGATGCACAGGGGGGCTATTCTATATGGGGGGATGCACAGGGGGGCTATTCTATAAAGGGAGGATGCTCAGGGGGGCTATTCTTTATGGGGAGATGCATGGGGGGGCTATTCTATATGAGGGGATGCACATGGGGCTGTTCTATATGGGGAGATGCACAGGGGGGGCTATTCTATATGGAGGGATGCACAGGGGGGGCTATTCTATATGGGGGGATGCTCAGGGGGGCTATTCTATAAGGGGGGTTCACGGGGGGGGGCTGTTCAATAAGGGGGGATGCACAGGGTGGCTATTCTATAAGTGGGGGATGCAAAGGGGGCTATTCTACATAGGGGGATGCACAGGAGGGCTATTCTATAAGGGGAGGATGCACAGGGGGGCTATTCTATAAGGGGAGGATGCACAGGGGGGGCTATTCTATAAGGGGAGGATGCACAGGGGGGCTATTCTATAAGGGGGGGATGCACAGGGGGGGCTGTTCTATAAGGGGGGATGCACAGGGGGGCTGTTCTATAAGTGGGGGATGCATAGGGGGGCTAATCTATAAGGGGGGATGCACAGGGGGACTATTTTACATAGGGGGATGCACAGGGGGGCTATTTTTATAAAGGGAGATATACAGGGGGGCTATTCTACATAGGGGGGTGCATGGGGGGCTATTCTATAAGGGGGGTATTCTATATGGGGGATGCACAGGGGGGCTATTCTATAAGTTGGGGTTGCACAAGGGGGGCTGTTCTATAAGGAGGGATGCACAGGGGGGCTATTCTATAAGTGGGGGATGCACAGTGGGGCTATTCTACATAGGGGGATGCACAGGGGGGCTATTCTATAAGGGAGGATGCAGAGGGGGACTATTCTACATAGGGGGATGCACAGGGGGGCTATTTTATAAGGGGAGATATACAGGGGGGCTATTCTACATAGGGGGGTGCATGGGGGGCTATTCTATAGGGGGGATATTCTATATGGGGGGATGCACAGGGGGGGCTATTCTATAAGGGGGATGCACAGGGGGGCTATTCTACATAGGGGGATACTCAGGGGGGGGCTATTCTATAAGGGGAGGATGCACAGGGGGGCTATTCTATATGGGGGGTGCACAGGGAGGGCTATTCTATAAGGGGGAATGCTCAGAGGGGCTATTCTACATAGGGGGATGCACAGGGGGGGCTATTCTATAAGGGGGGGATGCACAGGGGGGCTATTCTATATGGGGAGATGCACAGGGGGGCTATTCTATATGGGGGATGCACAGGGGGGCTATTCTATATGGGGGGATGCACAGGGGGGCTATTCTATAAGGGGAGGATGCACAGGGGGGCTATTCTATGTGGGGAGATGCAATGGGGGGCTATTCTATATGGGGGGATGCACATGGGGGCTATTCTATATGGGGAGATGCACAGGGGGGGCTATTCTATATGGGGGGATGCACAGGGGGGCTATTCTATATGGGGGGGTGCACAGGGGGGCTATTCTATATGGGGAAATGCACAGGGGGGGCTATTCTATATAGGGAGATGCACAGGGGGAGCTATTCTATATGGGGGGATGCATGAGGGCTATTCTATATGGGGGGGATGCAGGGGGTATTCTGTATGGGAGTATGCACAGGGGGGCTATTCTATATGGGGAGATGCACATGGGGAGCTATTCTATATGGGGGATGCAGGGGGCTATTCTATATGGGGGGATGCATGAGGGCTATTGTATATGGGGGGATGCAGGGGGGTATTCTATATGAGGATACACAGGGGGGGCTATTCTATATGGGGGATGCAGAGAGGGCTATTCTATATGTGGGCATGCAGGGGGGGCTATTCTATATGGGGGATGCAGGGGGGTATTCTATTTCTTTTTCCCAACATGGGGCTGCACAGCACAAGGTGAGGGGAGAGGGGGATGCGGGGACTTGATCTTGTGTTGGGGGGCCCAGTCCGCAGCTGTGCCCAGGGCCCCATAGTTTTGTTAAGACAGCCCGGACACAAGGGATTAAGTATGGATGTCATGCATACTGTAAGCAGCATCTACTAAGAATAGCCGAATCCAAAGAGTCACCGGCACTACAGGACCCAGTATAGAGGTGTTTCCTGTAAAGCATGTTTGTATTCCAATAAAGAGTGCCGCTGAGGACAATCTTCTATATGCAAGCATCTACTAAGATGCTGCCTACTGTAAGATGCAGAGCACCTGCCACACTGATGGGTGTTCTGCTCCTGGCCTTTTTTTGGTGTGTTTTTCCCTTTTGTTTTTCAGATATTGGTATCCTGTGGATTACATCGGATTCGTTGGACTACGTCGTTTATCAGTGTTGTTTTATATTGAAATAGAATGGTCAACGTGGGGTGTGGGGGTGTTCTTTTTCAAATAAAATAATATTCACTATTGTGTTGTGTTTTACTTTTCTTTACTTTGAGACTTAGTAATGTATTCCATCTAGCAGACAGCTTTCTCTAATAAGTCGGGCCTAGTGTAAGCCGGTATATAATAGCAAACACTAATCAGTAAATCAGTTAACCCCATGGGGGCCACAATGATGTCACAATGTGCCCATGCCAGCAAGGAAGGGGTTAATTGCCCCCCTTCCTTGCTGAGATGAGTAGAGTGCTAGGGGGAGGAGGGGGCCCCTATTGATTCTCACTCTGACATCTTCGGCAGAGCCGGGTACACTGACATCCAAGCTTGCCAGGCTCTGCCTCTTCTCTGAATGGCTGAGCTGACGATGCTTCGGCGTTATCTAAGCCAATCAGTGGCTTAAGCAGTGTCTCTGCTCAGCTGCTGATTACCAAAAGAAGACGGGGAGAAGACTGGAGGGTAAGGTAACCAACCCCTGGTCCCCCCTTCTCTGGGTCACTTAACCCATTCCTTTCTGGAGCTGGTGCATTCGGGTCATCATTTTGACGTCCACATTCGAGGAAAACCGCTGACCCGAAATACGCCCAATGTCACACATAGACTTTCACATTGCAACGTAAAAACACAGAAAAAACGCCATGCACAAAAAACCTACGTGTGAAGGCACCCAAAAACATTTCCCACTATCTGAACATGAAAATGATTTCTTGCCTATGGAAATTCTATGATGTTCTCTGATTGCTCAGTATTGCCTGTGTGAGATATTTTTATTTTTTATCTATTTTTTTTTTATTAAATAGTTTGTTTTTTTCAAACAATTTAAAATTACATCTTTGATTCATTATTACAAAAATCCAATATACACATTATACAATCGCATAAAAATTAAACATTTACTTACAAACAATAACCCTAAAGGCAGGGGCGTAGCTAGGATTCATGGGGCCCCATAGCAAAAAACTGTATGGGGCCCCCCTCCCCTACACACTAATATACACATACTCGGTGATATGGCCAAAAAGAAAATTCTCTTGTGGCCAGAGGCAGAATCCTATGGTTGTATACATAGGTGCAGGAGCAGACTACCTTATGCCTAACCCTTTATTTACTGCAGTGTGTATGTGACCCATGTGTTCTCTTACATGCTGCAACACAAAAAAGGGTTAATACAGAAGACAATCGGTCTCTCCTTCTACTCCTGCTCTGATAACCCCTGACCTCTGCAGGAACTCAGAGAACAGAAGTCAGTGGTTATCAGAGTAGTCAGGCAGAGAGCTAATTGTCTTTATCTTATTGTCTTTGTCTGTATTAACCCTTTCTTTGTTTTGCAGCATGCTAGAGAACACTGGGTCACTTACACACTGCAGTAAATAAGGGGTTAAGCAAAAGGACACAGGAGGCTCTTATCTTCCCTGGGTCCACTCCCTCCATGGGCCCTAAAGCAACCGCCTTCCCTGCCTCTATGGTAGCTACGCCACTGCCTAAAGGACAGAGAGGGATATAACATATATATTTTAAAAAATCAACACACCCTTCTAATCCTGAAGTGGTAGATAATGTTACGTCTCTGTGTCATCTGTCCATTTGCCCCATAGATAAACAGAGGTTTTGGGGTTTTTTTTTACTTAAAAAGGAAATCCTTTCATACCTCTGTACCTTTTTATCTAGGTTTCCCCAGTGGGATATTAATGGCGGGCGGCAATAATCCAGCTCCGGAGAATCACCAGTCTTGCTGTAAATAGTAATTTCAAAACTATGTTCCTATGTTTACCTAACTGATTAGAACCCAGAATCCCTCATAGCGCACTATTATACCACCTCTCTCTTCAAAAATGTAGGCATTGACTGCAACTCCAAAGCACATGCATATAATTTGCTTCTGGTTCCCCTCATTTAAAGGGGAACTCCGGGTAGAGGTAAAAAAAAATGAAACTTCTGCCGAAGCATACAACAATACTTACCTATCTATCCCAGTTTTCAAACTACCAAAAATCCCTTTGTTTTGGGGGGTTTTGTTCTGTTTTGTGTTTCTTTATTTCCTGGATGAGCAGATGTACTCAGTATTACAGGTTCCAGAATGCAATGCTTCCCCTCAGCTGTTCCATCATTGTCCTCCACCCTGCCCATTGCTGTTGCAGAACATCTAGGCTGTGTTCACACATTGCAGTTTCATTGTGTTACTGAATTATTTGCAGTACTTTATCATTTCATTGTGGTCCCACCCGCACAGCACGCTGTATTCTCTACCTGTAATGCTGATATTGGAATAAAGCAAAGAACTTTTAAATTATTTTTTTATCTTTTCCTTTCCACACACACATATTATGATTAAGCATCTTTTATCTTTGATGTTGATTGCCACAAAAAGGACGTTATTGGATACTATCACACATGGGTTATACTGTTTATGCCTATTTTTTTGTGCAGGTGGGATTGGCAGTGTCGGCTCTTATCCTGTCTGCTGTTTAGCATTATCTATTTGTGTTACTGCATCAATTTTGTGCAGATACTGCAGTACTGCAATGACACTTCAACATGTGTGAACACAGCCCTAATTTCTCTGTAGACTTTTGCACAATCAGCGAAGTTGAAACACCTGCTTCTAGCCTGTCAGAGATGGTGAATCGCGCCCTGCCCCCTCTCTGCATCATCAGCTTGTGTCTAGCAAACACACACAATGTGAGACAGAGGCATGGAAGATTTGTCTCCTAAGGTGGGAGAGCAGTGGGAGCAGGGGACAATGTGGATTGGCATAGAGGCCATTTTTCTTCACTTCCTGGATTTCTATCAGCTACAGTACCAGTGTGGCAGAACTGTACAGATATGGTAATAAATTATATAGACACATCTATATAACTTTTAATGTACTTTTAATAGAAAACAAGTTTTCCTTATCCGAAGTTCCCCTTTAAGGCACTTACAGATGTAGCCAGGCTTACCGTATCATTACTCCGATACCTCATCCTATACAATACATTTAGCCTGTTACGTAGTCTATTGATTATCCTAAACAGGATCTCCTCAGAACATTTTATTAATGAAGACTTTAAGGGTCCATTTACACAGAAAGATTATCTGCCAAAGATTTGAAGCCAAAGCCATAAAAAGACTATAAACAGAGATCAGGTCATAAAGGAAGGCCTGAGATTTCTCCTCTTTTCAAATCCATTCCTGGCTTTGGCTTCAAATCTTTGGCAGATCATTTGTCAGATAATCTTTCTGTGGAAATGGACCCTAACTATGTTGGAAAAAACACTATGCAATTCTTCTCCCATTGGGCCAAGTTATTTTTTCCAGACTTTCCTTTTAACCAATCAGTAGTTACCCATTATACTGAATTATGGTGCCTTTACATAGAGAGATTTATCTAACAGCTTATTGAAGCCGAAGTCAGGAATGGATTTGAAAAGAGGAGAAATCTCAGTCTTTCCATTATGACCTGTTCTCTGTTTATAGTCTGTTCCTGGCTTTGGCTGTAAAAATCTGTCAGATAGATATCTGTGTAAATGCACCATTATGCTGACCACACCGTGTATGTAATGGAACGGAGGGGATTACTTCCCGAGGAAACCAGTTTGAGGCATAACATGCGCCAGGGTCTGAGGTGGGGTCTCCTCCGTTCCATTACATACATGATGTGATAAGCATAATTCAGTATGATGTTTAACTACTGCAGCCGAAAGCAATTGCGTGCCGAGCCGGGATCAGCACCATTACGGCACCCGGCTCAGACGCTGGGACCGCTCCTCCGCGACAACGTGGGGGGCGATCTCCCCCACTATACCACCACCAATGGCCACACGTAAGTATTCAGATGCTGCTGTCAACCTTGACAGCTGCATCTGAATACTTGATTAGCGGGCACGGCGATCAGACCGTGCTCGCTAATAGCCACGGTCCAGGGCTACATGCCCGGGACCGTGGCGGTTCAGAGCGGGGCTGGCGTGCGGCCCTGCTCTTAAGTCCCCGAGGCGCCTAGGGGTTAAAAGAATCAGATGACATCTTTTCGTTATGTGGGGCTGAGGGTATATCTAGGATAATGGCTTGTTCTTTGTATGTGTCTTGTGTAATATGATGATCAACAGCTTCAGAATCTGAAGACGTCAGATTTCCTGAGCTCTTGGTACTGTCATCTGCCAAGAATAAAAGATAAGAATAAACAATATAACCTTGAAAATTATATTGATATTTTATACCTTTCTAAAAATTCTAGTCAATTCAGTAGCACAAAGCAAAAGTCAATTATTAAAATGTATCTGTCATCAGGGCTGCTGTCGGATCAGTGGTGAATTCCATATTTCGGGTAAAAATTTCAGTCTCCGTGGCTATGTACATGCATGAAACTCTAATGTGCACCACCCCCTTTCTGATCCATTAGGGCTGTGCGCATTACAGGCTTCGGTCTTGCGCATGATGGTCTCATGCGTGTTCATAGGCATTGAGACTAGAATTTTCACCTGCATCGTGGAATTCACCACTGATCCAGCAGCAACCACTTTAACCCCTTAAGGTCAAAGCCTATTTTCGTTTTTGCGCTTTTGCTTTTTCCATTTTAACCCTTTAAGGACATGGCCCATTTTCGTTTTTACGTTTTCGGTTTTTCCTCCTTGTGTTTAAAAGGTCATAGCACTTGCATTTTTCCACCTAGAAACCCACATGACCCCTTATTTTTTGCGTCACTAATTGTACTTTGCAATTACAGGCTGAATTTTTGCATAAAGTACACTGCGAAACCAGAAAAAAATTCAAAGTGTGGTGAAATTGAAAAAAAAAAATGTGTTTTTACGCCATTCGCCCTGGGGTAAAACTGACTTGTTATGCATGTTCCTCAAGTCGTTACGATTAAAACGATATATAACATGTATAACTTATATTGTATCTGATGGCCTGTAAAAAATTCAAACCATTGTTAACCAATATACGTTCCTTAAAATCGCTCCATTCCCAGGCTTATAGCGCTTTTATCCTTTGGTCTATGGGGCTGTGTCAGGTGTCATTTTTTGCGCCATGATGTGATCTTTCTATCGGTGTCTTGGTTGCGCATATACGACTTTTTGATCGCTTTATATTACATTTTTTCTGGATTTGATGCGACCAAAAATGCGCAATTTTGCACTTTGGGATTTTTTTTGCGCTGACGCCGTTTACCGTGCGAGATCAGGAATGTGATTAATTAATAGTTCGGGCGATTACGCACGCGGCGATACCAAACATGTTTATTTATTTATTTGTTTACTTTTATTTAAAACCTGGGAAAAGGGGGGTGATTCAGACTTTTATTAGGGGAGGGGGCTTTTTACTATTAACAACACTTTTTTTTTTTTTTTTACACATATACTAGAAGCCCCCCTGGGGGACTTCTAGTATATACACTGTGATCTCTCATTGAGATCTCTGCAGCATAGATATGCTGCAGAGATCCATGAGATCGGCACTCGTTTGCTTTCGGCTGCTGCAGCCGAAAACGAACGAGTGCCGAGCCGAGGACGGCGCCATCTTGGATGCGTCCCCGGCCGGCATCAGTAACGGAGATCGCTCCTCCGGGACAAGGTCCCGGAGGAGCGATCTCCCCCACTAGACACCAGGGAAACGTTGCCTCCGGTAATCGGAGGCAGCTGTCAACTTTGACAGCTGCCTCCGATTAGCTAATTAGCGGGCACGGCGATCAGACCGTGCCCGCTAATAGCAGCGGTCCCGGGCTACTCGCGGCACCCGGGATCGCGGCACTTCAAAGCGGGGCCGCCGCGCGGCCCCGCTTTGAAGTGCAAGTGAGGACATATGACGTAGGGGTACGTCATATGTCCTTAAGAGGTTAAAGAGTCACTGTCGTATTTTTTTTTTTTGCAGAAATCAATAGTCCAGGCGATTTTAAGAAACTTTGTAATTGGGTTTATTAGCCAAATCTGCCATTATCTGCATGTAAAAAGCCTTTTCCCAGGTCCCCCCCCCTCCTTCCTCTTTTTCATCCACTCTGAAAAATCTGAAAATTGTGACTTGTTGCAGGAGACGTACCCTGTCTGTTCTAGGGAGAGGGGAGGGGGGAGGAGGAAGGAGGGAGTTAGCCGGCAGCAGAAAGCAGATAACAGAGGATTACAGGCACGGAGCTGGGTGACAGCTGTAATCCGAGCTCAGACAGGTCACTGGTGACTGTCACAGGAGATATCCCGTGAGGGATTTGTAGATTAACTCTTTGTTGTCCTGTTTTGGTCTTTTCTTTAGCTCTCTCCATAGGAGAACAATGAAGACAGGGGGGAGAGCTTCAAACTGATTTTTCATGATAAAAATGCATTTTTCGGATAATAAACCCAATTACAAAGTTTCTTAAAATCGCCAGGACTATTGATTTCTGCAAAAAAAAATTTCACGACAGTGACACTTTAAGTTTAAAAGTCAACAGCGCTTGCATTTTTTCACCTAGAGATGTATATGAGCACTTATTTTTTGCGAAACCAATTGTAATTTGCAATGACAGGCACTATTTTTCCATAACATATGCTGCGAAACCGGAAAAAAATCATTTGCGCTGTCAAATTGAAAAAAAAACTAATTTGTTTTGATTTCGGGGAGTTTTGCATTTACGCCGTTCATCCCATGGTAAAACTGACTTGTTATGCATGTTCCTCAAGTCGTTACGATTACTATGATATATAACATGTATAACTTATATTGTATCGGATGGCCTGTAAAAAATTCAAACCGTTGTTAACAAATATACGTTCCTTAAAATCACTCCATTCCCAGGCTTATAGCGCTTTTATCCTTTGGACTATGGGGCTGTGTTAGGTATCAGTTTTTGCGCCATGATGCATTCTTTCTATCGGTACCTTGATTGTGCATATACGACTTTTTGATCACTTTTTATTACATTTTTTCTGGATTTGATGCGACCAAAAATGTGCAATTTTGCACTTTGGAATTTTTTTGCGCTGACGCCGTTTACCGTGCGAGATCAGGAATGTGATTAATTAATAGTTCGGGCGATTACGTGTGCGGCGATACTAAATATGTTTATTTATTTGTTTATTTATTAATTTATATTTATAAAATGGGAAAAGGGGGGTGATTTGGACTTTTATTAGGGGAGGGGATTTTTTATTAATAAAAACACTTTTTTACTTTTTTTTTTACATGGACTAGAAGCCTCCCTGGGGGGCTTGTATATACATAGCACTAATCTCTCATAGAGATCAATGCTGTGTGATCCATCAGATCGGTCATAGATTGCTATGGCCTGCTGCAGGCCATAGCAATCTATTGCCGAGCCGGGATCAGCGTCATTCCGACGCTGAGGCCCGGCACGGGCGGAAAAACGGATCTCACCCCCGCGATTGCATCGCGGGGGGGAGATCCGTCCCACTAGACACCAGGGATGTTGTGCATAAAGCACTTCAATGCAGCTGTCAGGTTTGACAGCTGCATTGAAGTGCTTAATTAGCCGGCGCGGCAACGGGACCCGCGCCGGCTAACAGAGGCACTGCCCGGCTGAACGTGTCAGCCGGGATCAGCGCCGTTCAGAGCGGGGTCCCGGCGGGACCCCGCTCTGAACACCCCCCGCGGCACCATGACGTATCAGATACGTCATGGGTCGCTAAGGGGTTAAAGTTGTTTTCTGAGAAATACCTTAAAATTTGACTACCTTAAAATGCAGTGGAACAGCATTCCCTTTAAAAATAGAAAAGTCACTCTCACCTGCCCCAATCCCCTGCTGCTGCATTTTAGTCGCCTTCCCCTAGTTCTGAGCTGCTGCTTTCTGCTGAAGAGACAAAAAGCTTTGTGTGAGCTTTTCACATGTCTCTGCTCTGATCTACATCCTCCCCTCCCCCCGCCCACCTTCCCAGAAGGCTTGTGTAAACAACGTTCCTGACTGTCACTGTCTCTGTAATGCAAGTAAGGTTAATTTGATGTCAAGTTGCTGGTGACCTCACTGTGATTAACCCTCCCAGCAAAGTACAGCTGTGTGGATAGTGGAAATTTGGAGTAGCGTGTCTGATGGCTACAACAAAGCAACTGAAGGATCTTTCATGCAGCCCAATTGCTCAATTTCTCATGCCATGTAAATGCACTGCAAAGGGGTCACCTATCTCGCTGACCAGAGCTTGTTTTGCGGCCCCTATGGCCCTCAGCTGACCTGTCTAATACACTGCGGAACATCCCCATAGAAGAGGCTCTAGTCGTTACACTGAATACCTTTTATTGTTGTTTAATTAAAAACATTTTAAAGAGAAATACCTTTTATAACGGCCTCATACCAACTTGTGGAGAAAGAGCTCTTCAGCCAGGTTACTGCATACACATAAAATTTTGTGGCATTTCACTGGGTCTGCTGGGGGCTGTAGTGCTCCGGACATAGGCAGCTTCCCCAACCCTAAGTGCCCTATTAAAGGGAACGATAATTGGCGAATAAGGCTGATTATTGCTCTGCATAATGCTACGTTTACACGGAGCGATTATCGGGCGAATTTTCACCAAAACGATCGAATTCGAACGATAATTGTACGTGTAAACGTGGCGAACGATGGAAAAATCGTTCATTTTGATCTTTTAACATGTTCATAAATCGTCGTTCGCAAAAAATTCGCCGATCGTTCCATGTAAACAGTCGTCACGCGATAGTCCAGCCGCCCGCCCCCTTGCTCGCAGCCCGGCCCCCCGATCATCCGCAGCCTCCTGAGCCGGCTTGATCTCCACCCCTGCCGCTGCTCTTATCGCCACCCCTGCTGCTCCGATCGCCACCCCTGCTGCAGCTCCCCGGCTCCCCGACTCCCCTCTTCAGTGCATTGATTGACTGAAGAGATGAGCCGGGAATTTAAAACGGCTCCTCTTCAGCCAATCAGTGCTCCTCTTCAGCACTGATTGGCTGAAGAGGAGCTGTTGAAATTCCCGGCTCCCCTCTTTAGCCAATCAGTGCTGCCTTGCCTTGATTGGCTGAAGAGGGGAGTCGGGAATTTCAAACGGCTCCTCTTCAGCCAATCAGTGCTCCTCTTCAGCACTGATTGGCTGAAGAGGAGCCGTTGAAATTCCCGGCTCCCCTCTTTAGCCAATCAGTGCTGCCTTGCCTTGATTGGCTGAAGAGGGGAGTCGGGAATTTCAAACGGCTCCTCTTCAACCAATCAGTGCTCCTCTTCAGCACTGATTGGCTGAAGAGGAGCCGTTGAAATTCCCGGCTCCCCTCTTTAGCCAATCAGTGCTGCCTTGCATTGATTGGCTGAAGAGGGGAGCCGGGAATCGGAGCGGCGGGGGTGGCGATCGGGTCGGCGCAGGGGGCTGCGGTTGACCGTGGGGCCGGGCTGCGGATGAGCAGGGGGCCAGGCTGCGAGCAGGGGCCGGGCTGCGGGCGCGCGATCGCAAAACGAATTTTCTGTACGATATATCGTACCATCTAAACGTTGATCGTTATAAAAAAAAATCGGTACTTTGAAATCGTTAATCGTACGATCAGGCCAATAATCGCCTCGTGTAAACTTAGCTTAAGGGTCCATTTACTCAGAAAGATTATCTGACAGATTATCTGCCAAAGATTTGAAGCCAAAGCCAGGAACAGACTATAAACAGAGATCTGGTCATAAAGGAAAGACTGAGATTTCTCCTCTTTTCAAACCCATTCTTGGCTTTGGCTTTAAATATTTGGCAGATAATCAGTCAGATAATCTTTCTGTGTAAATGGACCCTTATAGAGACAAAGGGGGATCTATTAAAAGGCTAAAATGCCTTTTTTAGGAGCAGATGGGCCCGGTCGGTGTAAATATTTTCACGAATGCTCTATTTGCGAATATTTCATTTGCATTAGCCCCATCTGCGCCGGAGGGGCGGAGAGGGAGCGATACAGACTCTGCGTGTGCCGTATTTATCATTTTTCCTAAGGAAAGATTATAGTGAAAACCAAAAAGAAGCAGCCTAGTAGTACCAGGGTGGGAAGGGCCATTTTTTGGGCCCTCCCCAGCCTAATAATACCAGCCTGCTACCGCCCAGTCCAGGAACGCCAATTTCAACACTCCAGGACTACTGGTACCTTGCTCGTCCCAGTACCCCTTGTGGCATTGGGTACTGGAGTAATATTTGAGGGGGGGTAGCATTAGCCATCTATCAGACAGCTTCAAATACAAAAACTGAAAGTAAAGAATAATCAAACACAACACAATTGAGAAAAGTATTTTATTTAAAAAAGAACACCCCATTTTATAAAAAAAAAAACAAAAAAAAAAACATGCTGGTCATCAAAATAGTTTAATGAATCTGACATAATCCACAGGATACCGATATCTGAAAAACAGAAGGGAAAAACACACAAAATAAATGCCAGTAGCAGAACACCCATCATTGTGACAGGTATTCTGTACCTTACAGCATGCAGCATCTTAGCAGATGCTGCCTACAGTATGGCACACAAGGGGTTAAGTCAGTGCCGAATTTACCACTAGGCACCTGTAGTCCGGTGCCTAGGGCAGCACCTTGCAGAGGGGCAGCACCAGAGAGCAGGGGGAAGAAAACAACGTTTTTTGTTTTTATTTTTGGAAGTCTCCCACCTCTCTTTCTGACCTGCCAGGAAATCTATTGCCTTTGGGGGGCGGGGGAGTAGAGTGAGGGAGACTGGTAAGATGGTGTTATCCAGGCACAGTATGGTAGTGTTATCCAGTCACAGTATGGTGGTATTGATCAGCTCTGGTGTGGCAGTGTCAAATGTGACACCTGGAGCTATTACCTACCAATCTACCAATCCTGTGGTGGGCATCTTCAAGTTTAGTGCCTAGGGCAGCAGCAGCTGCTAATACGGTCCTGGGATACATATGCATAGTTGCCAACAGTCCCGTTTTCGCCGGGACTGTCCTGGATTTGACAGGCCAGTCCCCACTAAGTAATGTCCTGGGTTGCCCTGGTAAGCTCCGCCCCTGTGACGTCACGCATTGAAGCCTAAGCATAGGCTTTTTGGCTGGAGGCTGTATATTCTGCCTCCAGCCACCAGAGGCCGCTCTCTCCTCCCAGCTACAGGACCTGACAGTGAGGTCACTCACTCCTGCCTCTGGGATAGAAGAGCAAGATGGCCGTGTGCTGCAGGGAGCCAGGTAATAAGGTGTCCACATGAGGGGGATTATGCTGAAGGACTGGTATACACTATATACCAGTCACAGCTCTGATTACACTGGCCAACAAATTTTCAAACGTTGTTTGGTTCAGAAATAAAATTATCCATTTCTTAATGATTTTTATGTGTTGAATTCAAATATCACAAGGAAAAATGTTAATTGGCTCTAGTTTCTATGATATTGAAGCGTTCTCATGTTACTGTTTTGTGAATTGTATAGAATACAGTATAATAGCCTACACATTTATTACTTCTGCAGTCAAAAGGAAGCAAGTTTACAGTTCATAAACTTTTGAAATACAGTGGTGCCTTGGATTACGAGCATAATTTGTTCCGGGACCGTGCTTGTAATCCAAATCCACTCTTAAACCAAAGCAAGTTTTCCCATAAGAAATCATAGAAATACAGACAAATGGTTCCACCCCCCCAAAATAATGATTTATTATTCTGAATAACATAGGAAACTTCTATCTGAAATCAACTACAATTTACAGGCATATCCAAGAATTTTTACACATTATGTTTATTGAACTCTGGAATGTAGGTCTTTATTCAATGGCTTCTCGGTGCATTTACACGTCTTTTGTATTCATACATGGGATTGTCTCTGATAACTGTCCAACAGTAATCTGCAAGCATTGATGGGTTCCATGAAGGCTAGGTTCACACTGCGTTTTTGCAATTCATTTTTTTTTTTCATCAGTTTTTTTGCAAAAAAAAAAACTGATGAAAAACGGATGCATTTGTGTGCATCCGTTTTGATCCGTTTTTCCATTGACTTCCATTCTAAAAAAAAAAACGGATCAAAACACATCCGTTTTCTTTGACGGACAAGAAAACGTAGGTGACACTACTTTTGTGTCCATTACAAAAAAAAACAGATCCTTTTTTTTTACAATGGAAGTCAATGGAAGAACGGATCAAAACGGATGCACACAAACGCATACGTTTTTTATCTGTTTTTTTTGCAAAAAACAGATGATGAAAGAAAAACGGATTGCAAAAACACAGTGTGAACCTAGCCTTACCCTGATACATTTTTTCCATATTGGTCATTCTAATGGTGCGTTTACACAGAGAGATTTATCTGACAGATCTTTGAAACCAAAGCCAGGAACAGACTATAAACAGGGTGCAGGTCATAAAGGCTTTGGCTTAAAAAATCTGTCAGATAAATCTCTCTGTGTAAATGCACCATTAGAGGATGCACTACTGATGATGCAAACTTTTCCCAGTATTGTATCACAGGCTGTGAGAAGTATAGCAAGTACGTCTGTATCTTGAAAATTAGAGCCAATTTCAAAATTTGAACATCGTTTTCGATCTCAGCACCCCAAAATTAGTAAAGATCAACAGTTTTCATGTCAGAACCTTTTTGGCTGTTGACCAGTGTTACCAGTCTGATTACCAGTATACTAGCCTCTCACACCAGTGTATAGTTTATAATCCCCCTCATGAGGGCACTTCATTATACCACCAGTATTATACAGTGCTGTGAGACTGGTGGTATACTGAGGAGCCCACATGAGGAGGATAATGCTAAAGGAGATAATGCTATGTACATTGGTATGAGAGGCTAGTATACTGGAAGACTGGTAATCACAGCTGTGACTGGTATCCAGTGTCCTAGCCTCTCACACCAATGTATATAGCTTTACCTCCTTCAGCATTATCCCCTCATGTGGGCCCCTCATTATACCAGCAGCCTCGCAGTACTCACTGTATTATACTGGTGGTATAATGAGGGGCCCACATGAGGGCATGATGCTAAAGTCTGCCCCAGTCACCCTCCAGTCTGCGTCAGCTACCCCAAGTAACCCCCAGTCACCCCCCAGTCTGCTTAAAGAGGACCTGTCACCCCCCGTGACGGTGTGACAGGCTCCCGGCCCCCATTAGAGCCCCCTATACTTACCTTATTGCGCCGGGTCCCACTTCCAGAGCCGGTCGGGTGACTGAGATTTCAGCGCCCGAAGCCCGGCGCGCTCGCTCACAGGAGAGGCCGATGCTCATAGAGAATGAAGGAGCATCGGACTCACCATTCATTTTCTATGAGCATCGGACTCTGCTGTGAGCACGCGCACCAGGCTTCGGGCGCTGAAATCTCAGTCACCCGACCAGCTCAGGAAGCAGGACCCGGCGCAATGAGGTAGGTATAGGGGGCTCTAACAGGGGGTCGGGAGCCTCTCACCCCGGCACGGGGGGTGACAGGTTTCCTTTAAGCTACCCCCACTCACCACCCAGTCTGCTCCAGTCACCCCCGGTCTGCCCCTAGTCTCCCTTCAGTCTGCTCCAGTCACCCCTTAGTCTGCCACAACTACCCCAAGTAACCCCCAGTCACCCCCCAGTCTGCTTAAGTAACCCCCAGTCACCACCCAGTCTTCCCCATTCTCCCCCCAGTCTGCCCCAGCTGCTCCCAGCTACCCCCAGTCTTCCCCAGCTAGCCCCAGTCTGCTCCAGCTATCCCAAGTAACCCCCAGTCACCCCCCAGTCTGCTTAAGCTACCCCCACTCACCACCCAGTCTGCTCCAGTCACCCCCAGTCTGCCCCAGTCTCCCTCCAGTCTGCCCCAGCTACCCCCAGTCTGCCCCAGCTACCCCCAGTCTGCCTAAGCTACCCCAAGTAAGCCTCAGTCACCCCCCAATCTGCTTGTTACCCCCAGTCACCAGCCAGTCTGCCCCAGTCTCCCCAGCTATCCCCAGTCTTCCCCAGCTATCCCCAGTCTGCCCGAGCTATCCCCAGTCTGCCCGAGCTATCCCCAGTCTGCCCGAGCTATCCCCAGTCTGCCCGAGCTATCCCCAGTCTGCCCGAGCTATCCCCAGTCTGCCCCAGCTATCCCCAGTCTGCCCCAGCTATCCCCAGTCTGCCCCAGCTATCCCCAGTCTGCCCCAGCTATCCCCAGTCTGCCCCAGCTATCCCCAGTCTGCCCCAGCTATCCCCAGTCTGCCCCAGCTATCCCCAGTCTGCCCCAGTCTCTCTATACACAGGAGGGGGACAGGTCTCTCTATACACACAGGAGGGGGGACAGGTCTCTCTATACACAGGAGGGGGGACAGGTCTCTCTATACACAGGAGGGGGGACAGGTCTCTCTATATACACACAGGAGGGGGGACAGGTCTCTCTATATACACACAGGAGGGGGGACAGGTCTCTCTATATACTCAGGAGGGGGACAGGTCTCTCTATACACAGGAGGGGGGGACAGGTCTCTCTATACACAGGAGGGGGACAGGTCTCTCTATACACAGGAGGGGGGACAGGTCTCTCTATACACAGGGAGGGGACAGGTCTCTCTATACTACAGGAGGGGGGACAGGTCTCTCTATACACAGGAGGGGGGACAGGTCTCTCTATACACAGGAGGGGGGACAGGTCTGTCTATACACAGGAGGGGGGACAGGTCTCTCTACACAGGGAGGGGGCAGGTCTCTATATGCTCAGGAGGGGGGACAGGTCTCTCTATACAAAGGAGGGGGGACAGGTCTCTCTATACATAGGAGTGGGACAGGTCTCTCTATACACAGGAGGGGGGACAGGTCTCTCTATACACAGGAGGGGGGGCAGGTCTCTCTATACACAGGAGGGGGGACAGGTCTCTATACACAGGAGGGGGGACAGGTCTCTCTATACACAGGAGGGGGGGGCAGGTCTCTATACACAGGAGGGGGGACAGGTCTCTCTATACACAGGGAGGGGGCAGGTCTCTCTATATACTCAGGAGGGGGGACAGGTCTCTCTATACACAGGAGGGGGACAGGTCTCTCTATACACAGGAGGGGGGACAGGTCTCTCTATACACAGGAGGGGGGACAGGTCTCTCTATACACAGGAGGGGGGACAGGTCTCTATATACTCAGGAGGGGGGCAGGTCTCTATACACAGGGAGGGGGCAGGTCTCTCTATATACTCAGGAGGGGGGACAGGTCTCTCTATACACAGGAGGTGGACAGGTCTCTCTATACACAGGAGGGGGGACAGGTCTCTCTATACACAGGAGGGGGACAGGTCTCTCTATACACAGGAGGGGGGACAGGTCTCTCTATACACAGGAGGGGGGACAGGTCTCTCTATACACAGGGAGGGGGCAGGTCTCTCTATACACAGGAGGGGGACAGGTCTCTCTATACACAGGAGGGGGGACAGGTCTCTATACACAGGAGGGGGGACAGGTCTCTCTATACTCAGGAGGGGGGACAGGTCTCTCTATACACAGGGAGGGGACAGGTCTCTCTATACACAGGAGGGGGGACAGGTCTCTCTATACACAGGAGGGGGGACAGGTCTCTCTATACACAGGAGGGGGGACAGGTCTCTCTATACACAGGAGGGGGGACAGGTCTCTCTATACACAGGGAGGGGACAGGTCTCTCTATACACAGGAGGGGGGACAGGTCTCTCTATACACAGGAGGGGGGACAGGTCTGTCTATACACAGGAGGGGGGACAGGTCTCTATATGCTCAGGAGGGGGGACAGGTCTCTCTATACAAAGGAGGGGGACAGGTCTCTCTATACACAGGAGGGGGGAAAGGTCTCTCTATACACAGGAGGGGGGGCAGGTCTCTCTATACACAGGAGGGGGGACAGGTCTCTATACACAGGAGGGGGGACAGGTCTCTCTATATACACAGGAGGGGGGGCAGGTCTCTATACACAGGAGGGGGGACAGGTCTCTCTATACACAGGGAGGGGGCAGGTCTCTCTATATACTCAGGAGGGGGGACAGGTCTCTCTATACACAGGAGGGGGACAGGTCTCTCTATACACAGGAGGGGGGACAGGTCTCTCTATATACTCAGGAGGGGGGCAGGTCTCTATACACAGGGAGGGGACAGGTCTCTCTATACACAGGGAGGGGACAGGTCTCTCTATACACAGGAGGGGGGACAGGTCTCTCTATACACAGGAGGGGGGACAGGTCTGTCTATACACAGGAGGGGGGACAGGTCTCTCTACACAGGGAGGGGGCAGGTCTCTATATGCTCAGGAGGGGGGACAGGTCTCTATACAAAGGAGGGGGGACAGGTCTCTCTATACACAGGAGGGGGGACAGGTCTCTCTATACACAGGAGGGGGGCAGGTCTCTCTATACACAGGAGGCGGGACAGGTCTCTATACACAGGAGGGGGGACTGGTCTCTCTATAAACACAGGAGGGGGGGCAGGTCTCTATACACAGGAGAGGGGACAGGTCTCTCTATACACAGGGAGGGGGCAGGTCTCTCTATATACTCAGGAGGGGGGACAGGTCTCTCTATACACAGGAGGGGGACAGGTCTCTCTATACACAGGAGGGGGGACAGGTCTCTCTATATACTCAGGAGGGGGCAGGTCTCTATACACAGGGAGGGGGCAGGTCTCTCTATATACTCAGGAGGGGGGGCAGGTCTCTCTATACACAGGAGGGGGGACAGGTCTCTCTATACACAGGAGGGGGGACAGGTCTCTCTATACACAGGAGGGGGGACAGGTCTCTCTATACACAGGAGGGGGGACAGGTCTCTCTATACACAGGAGGGGGGACAGGTCTCTCTATACACAGGAGGGGGGACAGGTCTCTCTATACACAGGAGGGGGGACAGGTCTCTCTATACACAGGAGGGGGGACAGGTCTCTATACACAGGAGGGGGGACAGGTCTCTATACACAGGAGGGGGGACAGGTCTCTCTATACACAGGAGGGGGGACAGGTCTCTCTATACACAGGAGGGGGGACAGGTCTCTCTATACACAGGAGGGGGGACAGGCCTATCTATACACAGGGAGGGGGCAGGTCTCTCTATATACTCAGGAGGGGGGACAGGTCTCTCTATACACAGGAGGGGGACAGGTCTCTATACACAGGAGGGGGACAGGTCACTCTATACACAGGAGGGGGGACAGGTCTCTATACACAGGAGGGGGGACAGGTCTCTCTATACACAGGAGGGGGACAGGTCTCTCTATACACAGGAGGGGGGACAGGTCTCTCTATACACAGGAGGGGGGACAGGTCTCTCTATACACAGGAGGGGGGACAGGTCTCTCTATACACACACAGCAGACAACTGAGACAGCTCTGCTATTGTAGTGTTCATGAACTGTGACAGCTCTATGCTATGCATGGACATACGGAATTGAGAAACCCTTTCTAAACAAGACAGTGGCTCCTCCGTGCAGTAACCTGCTGCTACACACTGTCCCTTCAATCGTTATCTGGCCTGGGGGGGATGATCTACATCCCTGTGGCTGGAGAGTGTACCTCCCGGAGACTGGTGACGGGGGAGGGCTGTGTTAACGGCAGCGGCACATATTAGGAAGAGGTTACCTCATGAGAGCTGCTGTTAGTTACACAGAGGGGGAGAGTTGTGGCAGCACACAGTGACTGGAGCCTCTGGACGGGTCCCGGCAGTGATAGGAGGGGGCAGAGCGGTCACCGGGTCCTCGGCTCTGTGCTGCATGCGCTGACGGGGGAGAGAGGCCCAGGCGGTGAACGCAGGACACTTAGAGGCTGCACTCCGCCGCTGTTCTCCACAGGCTCAGTGTCCGCGTCTTGGGGCCCGGGGGGAGATAATCTGGATCCCCGGGCTGTAGTGTCAGAGCTCAGTGATCGCTCATCCGATCTGCTACAGCCACGTCCTGCCTGGCTGCCGGCATCCCTGCTCAGCACACAACAAACGTGAAATACTGCAGATACCGTCCTGGCAAAGTTGAGGTCGGTTAACCGACACCAGAGACGGTATCGGTATTTTCACGGTATACCGCCCAGCCCTACCCCCCAGTCTGCCACAGTCACCCCCAGTCTGCCCCAACCACCCCCCAGTCTGCACCAGTCTCCCTCAGTCTGCCCCAGTCACCCCCAGCTACCAAGGTTTCATGGGACCCCATGACTCCTAGCTGCACCTCTGTCCCTCACCTGTACTACTACACCGCTCATCTATTCCTGTACTACTACACCCCTCATCCTTTTGTATTGTTCTGACTGGAGAATTCTAACTGGAAAATTCTGGAACCCCCCAAAAAAACTCTGGTGACAAGCCACACCCCGAAAACCACACCCACAATAGGCCACACCCATGAAGACCACACCTTCTATAAGCCACACCCCTTGTTGACAACGCAAAAGTGTCCCTGGAAAAATTTTTGAAGTGTTGGCAACCATGCATATGGATGCATGACATCCATGCTTAATCTCTTGTGTTCCAGACTGAACAATGTGGCCACCAGGGGGGTTAAGTGAGAATGCATGGCATCCTCAATTAACCCCATGGGGGCCACATTGATGTCACAATATACCCATCCCAGCAAGGAAGGGGTTAATTGCCCTCCTTCCTTGCTGGGATGAGTACAGTGCTGGGGGGAGAAGGGGGCCCTATTTATACTCACCACTAACGTCTTCGCTCTTCAACAGAGCCTGGCACACTGAGATGCAAGTGTGCCAGACTTTGCCTCTTCATAAATGGCACCCGCTGCAAATGTTCCGGTGCAGTCACTGATCAGAAGAAGACCAGGAGAAGACCGGAGGATAAGTTAACCCCCTGTGGAGGTTGTGAGGAATGAAAAGTGGAACCTGATTGGTTGCTAGGGGCAACTGAGCCAGTTTCACTTTACACCATGTTTAATAAATCTGCCCCATATGCGTAGGCTATGGCTTTTTTTTAGTGGAGCTGAAGACTTCTATTGAAATCTATGGGAGAATAGAAAAACTGTAAACCCGTAAAACAGCCACAGAGCTACAGAAACACCAGAGAGGAGAAAAGAACGCCATAAATTAACACCATAAGTGCAAGGAAAATCATGAACTTCTATTGATTTCCAGCTAACATCTGGCCACATGCGTTTTTGAAAAAAAAACCTGTGTTTTCCTAAGAAAAAGAGGCAGTGTGAAGGAAGCCTAATAGAATATTGTTACAAGCATTCTACTGGTATTACCAAATCTCACCACTTGAAGGCGACAGAAGATATAGGACAATCTATTAAAGGGGTAGTGCAGCATTTCAAAATTATTCACTAAATAACCCACATTACAAAGTTATATAACTTTGTAATGTATGTTATGTTAGTGAATGGCCCCCTTCATTGGTGCATTATACTTACCGCATTCATGTCGACCCCCGTCTGCCATCTTGTGACAATGATGTCATCTTCAGGAGGCCGGCCGGAGCGCTCCAGCCGTCCCTCATGCCGGCCCCCCTCTGCCGCGTCATCAGCTGCTCAGACGCGATTGGCTGAGCATAACTGTGCTCAGCCAATCACGGCTGAGCAGTTGATGATTGTCCCAAGATGGCGGAACGGGGTCGACACGAATCAGGTGATTATAGTGCATCACACTTCCGGGTCTAGCGTGTGGGGAGGGGGGTTGACACGGGGAAGGGGTTTTCCATGGCGTGTAATACGCCTATGCTCTGTGCATGCTAGATCCGTCTAATACCTGCAATAATAATTGCACCACCTGGGTGAGGCAGGTGGAGTGCACGATCCAAAAGGGGCAGCCACTCCCCCAACTGGAACACAGAAAAAAAGAAAAAATTGGTCAGCTCTCCTAGAACACCGTTCACACTAGGGAGGAGCACGTTGCCATGGCTGAAATTGCAAACACACAAAAACAGAGAAAAAAATGCAACAGCTCACCACAACAGCAAGATACAGACCCACTACAGACATGTTTTTGTGTGTTTGCAATTTCAGTAATGCCTAGTATCTGTGGTTATATCGCACGCCACACGCTGTAAAAAAAAAACCCAGTACCAGAATAGCTGTATTTTATCAATCCACTTTAGAAAATACATCATAAAAGAGATCAAAAAGATCAGTAGAAACTACAGATCTTCCCGCAAAAAATAAGACCAAAACGAGCTCTGTCGCACAAAAAATATAAATTCGCTATGGATCTTGTAAAGTGGTGTTTGTGGGTTTTTGCTAGGAAGATATTTTCTATTGCGCCAAAGTGGTAATAGTTAAAAAAACTTACACAAATTTGGTATCACCGTAACCGTAGTGACCAAGAGAATACGTTTATTATGGTATTAGTGACCGCCCATACGGATTTTTACGGTAGTCACTAATGGGCTCTATTCTGCTGCCACCAGCTTTTTACAGCTCCTCTCAGCTAGCGGCAGCCAGCGGTAACGGGCATTGTCGGCTTAGCTGAGCGCTTTCATCTCTTTCATCTCTTCACGGTGAGAGGAGATGAAAACTTTCCCCCCCCCTCCTCCCCAGGATTAACCCTAGTGACCCGGTCACTGACCTTCCCCTCCCTGGGCGGCCATCTGATTCAAGATGGCCACCGCCATCACTGTGTACAGACTCTGTTCACAGTGATGGATTCCTAAAAATGATCAAAGCCCCATTCTCTCCACCACCGGAGGTGGCAGAGAGCATGAAGCAATGATCGGGGACCACCCGGTGTGGTCCCGGTACAAGCGATCAGTGGTATATACTATATACCGCTGATCGCTTGTTCAAAATGCTGATAAAACACTTTTTATCTCCTGTCACCAAAGTCAAGTGCCCCGGATTACCTGTAACCACCCCAGATTACTCATAACCACTCCGGATTACTCAAAACCACTCCAGTTTACTTGTAACCGCTCAGATTACCCGTGACCACCCCAGATTGCTCGTCACCAAACCAGATAGCCAGTGAAGACCCCCAGATTGCCCGTGACCACCCCCAGATTGCCCATAACCACCCCAGATAGCCGGTAAACACCCCTAGATTGCCCATAACCACCCCAGATAGCCAGTAAACACCCCCAGATTGTCCGTAACAACCTCAGATATCCAGTAAACACCCCCAAATTGCTAGTAACCAACCCAGATTGCCGGTATAAACCCCAGATTGCCTGTTTGCACCCCAGATTGCCAAGGACTGCCCGTAAGCACCCCAGATTGCCCATAACCACCACAGATTGCCCATAACCACCACAGATTGCCCATAACCACACCAGATTACTGGCTATCCGGGGTGGTGACAGGCAAAGGCCCCGATATTGCCACTTACCACCCCAGATAGCCAGTAAATACCAAAATGACACTCCTTCCCTTTTGAGCCCTGCTGTGTGCCCATACAGTGGTTTATGCCCACATATGGGGTACCGTTGTACTGAGGAGAACCTCTGTTACAAATTTTGCGGTGAGTATTCTCCCCCAAACTAAACAAACATATTATTGAAAAAATTTAATTTTTTCACTTTAAATACTTTCCTCTAATACCTGTGGGGTCAAAATGCTCACTGCACCCCAAGATGTAATCTTTAAGGGTGTACTTTCCAAAATGGGGTGACTTTTGGGGGGGTTCTATTCTGCAGACATTACAGGGGCTCTGCAAACGCACCTGGCGCTCAGAAACTTCTTCAGAGGAATCTGCACTGAAAATGCTAATTGGCGCTCCTTCCCTTCTGAGCCCTGCTGTGTGCCCATACAGTGGTTTATGCCCACATATGGGGTACTGTTGTATTTATAAAACCTGCGTTACAGACTTTGGGGTGCGTTTTCTCTCTTCTTTCTCATGAAATTGAGAACTTTCAAACTAAACAAACATATTATTGGAAAATTTCAATTTTTTAATTTTTACGGTCTAATTTTGAATACTTTCCTCTCATACCTATAGGGTCAAAATGCTCACCACACCCCAAGATATATTCTTTGAGGGATGTACTTTCCAAAATGGGGTGACTTTTGGGGGGTTTCTCTTTTGTGGACACTACAGGGGCTCTGCAAACGCACCTGGTGCTGAGAAACTTCTTCAGCAAAATCTGAACTGGAAATGCTAGTTGGCGCTCCTTCCCTTCTGAGCCCCGCTGTGTGCCCATACAGTGGTTTATGCCCACATATAGGGTACCATTGTACTCAGAAGAACCTGCGTTACAAATTTTGGGGTGCATTTTCTCTCATGTTGCTTGTGAAAATGAGATACTTTAATCTAAACAAATATATTATTGGAAAATTTCTATTTTCCATTTTTTCCCGGCCTAATGGTGAATACTTTCCTGTAGGGCCAAAATGCTCATTATACCCCTAGATTAATTCTTTAAGGTGTCTAGTTTCCTAAATTGGGTCCCTTTCCACTATACAAGCCTCCTAAATCCACTTAAAAAAAAGAACTGGTACCTAGAAAAAAATTAGTTTTGGAAATTTCAAGAAAAGTTGATAATTTGCTGATACATTTCTAAGCCCCGTAACACCCTAAAAAGTGAAATATGTTTATGAAATGAAGCCAAAATAAAGAGGACATATTGATAATGTGACTTCATAACTAATTTATGTCATGTGACTTTCTTTTTTTAGAAGCGAATTTCAAAGTTGGTAAAGTGCAAATTTTTAACATTTTTCATGATATTTTGATGTTTTTCACAAAAAAAAACAAACACATAAGACAGTGACCAAATTTTGCCACTAACATAAAGTGCCGTATGTGACGAAAAAACATTCTCAGAATCACTAGCATACGTTAAAGGATCACTGAGCTATAAGCGCATAAAGTGAGACAGGTCAGATTTTGAAAAATTAGCCTGGTCATTAATGCCCAAATAGGCTCGGTCCCTAAGGGGTTAAATGTTTTTTAATTTTATTAATAACCCCAAAAAATCGCAAGAAAATATAATTTTTTTCAAAGGAGCAAACAACAAGTTTCCACTGCTCCCTCAATGATCCGCTCCAATCCCCAGGAGTCCATCTCTCGGCCTCAGCAGACATATAGTAGTGATGGGGCGGTGGTGTTCAGCCCTAATGACAGCCGTGTAAATATGACAGGTGCATTATACACAGATAACGGACCACGTGTAACACACCTACTGTTTGGAGCTCCCACCCCTGCATTTATGGGATATACTAGAAGTACCCCCCCCCCCTTATGCTTCTGTGGGGTAATAGACATTTTTTATAATCCAAATAGCACCCAATGATGGAATAATATACATAGTAGATAGCAGCTAGACGGCTTCTGGGCCAATACAGGCAGCACATTAATACAGATCTATTTCTCTGCTCTTATAGAGGGACAGAGGGACATGGGTGATAGGTAGAACCCATCACTCCCACCATCTATATATTCCCTGTCCCCCCTCTCCACATCAGAGGATGTCAATAGTATACGCTCCAACATAGGGCTAGACGCAGCTGATTGTGACCGTATAGGATATAGTTGTATTGTACAGTGAGACATAGAAATGATGAATAGATTAGTCTGGTTATATCTACACTTACACCTAGATTCTTCTTTCTTCACTTTTTTAGTGTCAACAGAACTTGAAAATATGAATCCTTGTCCTCAGAATATATCCTGGAAGAAAGTATCTCTGAAAATGGTGCGAGGTAAGCCAGTCATTGTGTGGTCATGCTTTATGACTATGGGTCACGTCTTGTATATTACTTGCCCATTTTGGGTAGATGGTTGGGTTTTATTTTGGTTAGGAGGAGATTGTGTGACCACATGCAGGCGGTACAATTATGTGTGGGCGGGAGTCCCTGTCACCAGTGGGGGGATGTTGGTGACACCGCAACGCCACGCACAATGTCTGGTTTGGGGTCGGTCCATACTCATGTAACTCATGGGTGGTCATGGCTTGTCCATTCAAAGAAGTGAGGATAGCCCCTGTTAGCAGTTCAGGATATATAACCTACCCTGCATATAACTCATAAGACATTTTCCCTTATCTGTCATGTCGCCCGATAAGGTGGAGATCTAGTGCACATGTCCACTGTTCACAATGCGGGATGTGATGTATGGCTATCTATGGCTGTAGCGCCAATCCCAGACGTTGACTACACACAGAGGTGGTTTGCAGGAATGACTAGTCTATTATACTTTGTATATGTAGTAAAGGGGAACTCCAGCGAAAAATTCTTTCAAATCAACTGGTGCAAGAAAGTGCCAGAGATTTGTAATTTAATTCTATTTAAAAAAAATCTCAAGTCTTTCAGTACTTATCATCTGCTGTATGTCCTGCAGGAAGTGGTGTATTCTTTCCAGTATGGAGAGCAGTAGAGGTTTTCTATGTGGATTTGCTACTGCTCTGGACAGTTCCTGACATGGACAGAAGTGGCAGCAGAGAGCCCTGTCAGACTGGAAAGAATACACCACTTTCCACAGGACATACAGCAGTACAAGAAGACTGGAAATATTTAAATAGAAGCAAATTACAAATCTATATACCTTTCTGACACCAGTTGATTTAAAAGAAAATCATTTTTACTGTAGAATTTTAATGACATAAACATATATATAAACTTCCACAATGGAGTGCACTTTGTTAAATCAGTGGAGCTGGTGCCAGCAGCTGGAGACCGAATCCACGTCTCCCCATAAATAAAACAAGAACTCCGCGGCACAACCAAATAGTGAAAAAATCCCAAAGTGTTTTTATTCCTTTTAGGTAAAAAAAATCCATGCAACGTTTCTGTCTCTTCACGAGATCTTTCTCAAGCATAATGATAGTGAGTAACACATCTATTTTTTACACACGTGTGATTAGATACAATTAATTTCAATCAATACATGATGACAGTGAAATACAAAATTATATACAATGTAAGGTCCCAAAGGGACAGTAGTGTCTCCCAGGTATCCACCTACAGAGGCGTGCATAGTGAGAGTATGCATGCACCTGCCTAATGATGTTGTTCACACCAGGGAGATGACGTCCTGATAAGAAGCCGTATGTGGAAAAAGACAAAAGAATTACAAGCAGTGGATGGTGGTGGCAGACTCCGCCCAGCAATTTAAGTATGATTTTAAAATTAGTCACCATGTGCACAAAGTCATAAAAGAACTTATATATAAGAAGCACAAGAAAGTTAACACTGTTGGACACTACTGTCCCTTTGGGACATTACATTGTATATAATTTTGTATTTCACTGTCATCATGTATTGATTGAAATTAATTGTATCTAATCACACGTGTGTATATAATAGATGTGTTACTCACTATCATTATGCTTGAGAAAGGTCTCGTGAAGAGACAGAAACGTTGCATGGATTTTTTTTACCTACATGGAATAAAAACACTTTTGGATTTTTTCACTATTTGGTTGTGCCGTGGAATTCTTGTTTTATATATGTGTATGTATATATATATATATATATATATATATATATATATATATATATATTGTAGACATGTCACTGGTAAAGTGTGCGAGGGGGTGTTCATCTCACCTAGGTTACAGCTTAGTGTGAGATGGTAAATCTGGGAGAGATCGGTTGCTCAGCAGTGATATGCTGCTGAGTCGTTGTTTAAGTTTTCCGGGCCGGATTTACTGGAATGGCGGATAGGTTGGTAGTGGGATCTGCCATTCCCTCCCCCTCGATCCAGTGTGGGTTTTGGGATCAGGTGAGCTCTGATCCCAATCAGCCTGAGAAGGCAAAAAGCTCACACAGTGTACAGGTCCTTGCTCTTAGCCAGGAGGAAACAGCCTGCATGCTGTAGTTGCTGGGAGCAAGGGATACCACTGCTGCTGGGGATTGTCCATACCCTGCGATACTGTTATCGAAGTGCCAGAGAGGTAACCTGTTGTGTTAGTTAGCGCCCAGACGGGCAAGACCTTTTGTTTTGTTTTGGTCTTTAAGCACAGTGTTGCTATATTTCTGTTATGGACTGTTTATGCTACAAATAAATTCCAAGCTGTTTTATAAGTCCAAGTGTGCTGCTGAACTGTGTCCAACACACCATCCCCCGGGAAGATCCTTACAATTGGTGGAGGATGCGGGCAGTCAGTCTATGACTGTACCCATGTGGTAACAGACCGAGTCAGAAGAACAGTGAAATTTCTCTGCGCTCTAGCGAGGGGCATACCGATTGTCACACTGGACTGGCTAGATAAGAGTAAGAAGAGCAGATATTTTCTTTCCCCGATTCCATTTCTTGTTAATGACAAGGAACAAGAGAAAAACTTCAACTTCTCACTGTCTGACTCTTTGCAAAAAGCAAAGGAGAGTCCACTCTTGCAGGGATATGCAATCCATGTGACTAAAAACGTGGGTCCCACTCCCCATCATAGAGGTACCTTTTGACCGGATCGCAATGGACTTGGTGGGTCCCATTGTAAAGTCGGCTAGGGGACACCAGTACATTCTAGTTGTGTTAGACTTCGCGACCCGCTATCCTGAGGCTGTACCCCTAAGAAACACTGCCTCTAAAACAATTGCACGGGAATTGTTTTATATGTTTTCCAGGGTGGGGATCCCCAAGGAAATCTTGACTGACCAAGGTACCCCATTTGTGTCAAAGGTGATGAAAGAGCTATGCAAACTGTTTAAAATCTCACACCTACGTACCTCTGTATATCACCCACAGACAGACGGGTTAGTGGAGAGGTTTAATAAAACCCTGAAACATATGTTAAAAAAAGTGGTGGAAAAGGATGGTCGTGATTGGGATCACTTACTACCTTACCTGATGTTTTCTATTAGGGAAGTACCCCAAGCATCCACAGGGTTCTCTCCCTTCGAATTAGTCTATGGTCGTCACCCTAGGGGTTTGTTGGATATAGCGAAAGAGACATGGGAAAGTGAGTCCACCCCATACAAGAGCGTTATAGAGCATGTAGCACAAATGCAGGACCGTATAGCCACTGTAATGCCCCTAGTAAGGGAACACCTCCAGAGGGCGCAAGAGGGCCAAAGCAGAATTTACAATCGTTCTGCAAGAATCAGGACATTTAGCCCAGGTGACCGGGTACTCATACTTGTTCCCACGGTAGAAAGTAAATTCTTAGCAAAGTGGCAGGGTCCCTATGAAATTGTAGAGAAGATCAGTGAGGTCAACTACAAGGTACACCAACCAGGTAGAAGGAAGCCTTTCCAAGTTTATCACATAAACTTGATCAAGCCCTGGAAAGACAGGGAATCCTTGGTGGCGACAAAGCCTGTTGGTCATCTGTCACCACCAATCCCTCCGGTCAGGATTGGTGACACCCTATCAGTGTCCCAGAAGCAGGAAGCTAAGGAGTTCCTGCAGAGAAATAAAGACAAGTTTTCTGGCCTACCAGGGCGTACGCATCTCATTATTCATCATATTGAAACTGAGCCTAGAAGCAGAGTAAACCTTAAGCCCTATAGGATACCAGAAGCACGGAGGGAGGCGGTATCATCCGAGGTAAAACGTATGCTTGACCTAGGAGTCATTAAGGTGTCCCAGAGCAAGTGGTCCAGCCCGATTGTGTTAATCCCAAAGCCCAATGGAACTTGGAGGTTCTGTAATGATTTTAGAAAGTTAAATGAGATCTCCAAGTTCGATGCCTACCCCATGCCCAGGGTAGATGAGTTGATAGAAAGGATGGGTAATGCCAGGTACATAACTACCCTCGATCTCACTAAGGGCTACTGGCAGATCCCACTCACTCCTGAGGCTAGAGAGAAGACTGCATTTTCCACCCCTGATGGGCTCTTCCAATATGTAGTGATGCCATTCGGGTTACATGGAGCCCCTGCCACTTTTCAGAGGTTGATGGACTTGATTCTGCGACCACATCGTGATTACTCCGCTGCCTACCTCGATGATGTGGTCATTTTTAGCCCTGATTGGGAAAGTCACCTCTGTAAGGTCCAGGCGGTGTTAGATGCCATAAGTGATGCGGGGTTAACCATCAATGCAGAGAAGTGTGCACTAGCCTTAGAGGAGGCCAAATACTTGGGCTACATTATTGGAAGGGGGTTAGTGAAACCACAACTAAATAAAATTGAGGCAATACAGAATTGGCCTCAACCCCTCACAAAGAAGCAGGTCAGAGCTTTCCTGGGTATTACGGGCTATTACCGTAGGTTTGTGCCAAACTTTGCCACAGTTGCAGCCCCGCTAACTGACCTGACAAAGGGAGGTAAGTCAGCAATGGTGACATGGACTCCAGAGGCCGAGAAGGCTTTTCAAAGCCTTAAATCTGCCTTGTGTCAACAACCTGTGCTAGTTACCCCTGACTTTAGGCAAGAATTTCTGGTCCAGACAGATGCCTCTTAACACAGGGTTAGGTGCCGTCCTCTCACAGGTCGTGAATGGCGAGGAGCACCCGGTGATGTACTTAAGCAGAAAGCTATCCCCGGCTGAGAAGAACTACGCCATTGTGGAGCGAGAATGTCTGGCAGTGAAGTGGGCCCTAGAGGCCCTGAGGTACTACTTGCTAGGCAGAAAATTCAAGTTAGTGACAGACCATGCCCCCCTAACATGGATGAAGCTTAACAAGGAGAAAAATGCGAGGGTGACTAGATGGTTTCTGTCCCTCCAAAACTTTAATTTTACGGTGGAACACAGGCCAGGAAAGTTACAGGCAAATGCTGACGCCCTATCAAGGGTACACTGTCTGTGGGGACAAAATGCTCAGCCCTCCGGTGTGAAAAAGAGGGAGGGGGGATATGTAGACATGTCACTGGTAAAGTGTGCGAGGGGAGGTACATCTCACCTAGGTTACAGCTTAGTGTGAGATGGTAAATCTGGGAGAGATCGGTTGCTCAGCAGTGATATGCTGCTGAGTCGTTGTTTAAGTTTTCCGGGCCGGATTTACTGGAATGGCGGATAGGTTGGTAGTGGGATCTGCCATTCCCTCCCCTCGATCCAGTGTGGGTTTTGGGATCAGGTGAGCTCTGATCCCAATCAGCTTGAGAAGGCAAAAAGCTCACACAGTGTACAGGTCCTTGCTCTTAGCCAGGAGGAAACAGCCTGCATGCTGTAGTTGCTGGGAGCAAGGGATACCACTGCTGCTGGGGATTGTCCATACCCTGCGATACTGTTATCGAAGTGCCAGAGAGGTAACCTGTTGTGTTAGTTAGCGCCCAGACGGGCAAGACCTTTTGTTTTGTTTTGGTCTTTAAGCACAGTGTTGCTATATTTCTGTTATGGACTGTTTATGCTACAAATAAATTCCAAGCTGTTTTATAAGTCCAAGTGTGCTGCTGAACTGTGTCCAACACACCATCCCCCGGGAAGATCCTTACAATATATATATATATATACAGTATATATAAGAGACAGCAAGTGGCGCTAGCTGTGATATTGTACATGGTGTAAGTATACAGAAGAGACAGCAGGTGGCGCTAGCTGTGATATTGTACATGGTGTAAGTATACAGAAGAGACAGCAGGTGGCACTAGCTGTAATATTGTACATGGTGTAAGTATACAGAAGAGACAGCAGGTGGCGTTAGCTGGCCGTATTCCTTACATCACACAGGTTCCTATATTACACAGCAGCTGCTCCTCTTGCTGGGCCCAGTGGTGTGTGTCTGTAATTCCAGCTACCTGGGAGGCTGAGGCTGTCGGATCACTTGAGTCCAGCTATTTGTGAATATCAGAGACATTTGGAAGATATAGATAATCGGGGGCGCAGACATAACATTCGGGTATACGGCCTCCCTGAACAGATTCGTGACTCGGACATTCGGCCCACTTTAGAGGCCATATTTAACCAAATTCTGGGTGAACCAAAGGAACATAGGGTGAAGATGGACAGGGCTCATCGGGCTCTCAGGCCTAAAGATGCTTCTTCCCTTCCAAGGGATGTCATATGCTGCATTACTGACTACACCCTCAAAGAGGCCATTATGTTTAGAGCCAGGGAAATACGGGACATTGTCTTTGATGGAGTTGCCATACAGCTCCTCCCTGACCTGTCATGGGTCACGCTTCAAAAGAGGAGGCGCCTACGACCACTGTTACAAATATTGCGTGACCATGAAATACCGTATAGGTGGGGATTCCCCTTCAGCCTCACTGCCCGCAAGGATGGCAGGTCTGCTACACTACATCTAGCGGAAGATCTAGAGCATTTTTGCAGCACTCTGGACATTCCTCTTCCTCGCCTACAGAACTGGGAGCTGCTACCACCTCCACCACCGCAACCGGTGTGGACTCCTGTCCGCCCTCAGAGGAAACGCGTTGCTCCTGCCTCCCCACCGAGGGATGCGACTCCCCGGTGGCACTCCAAGAAGCCCTGACTGGTTCACTTCTACTAGTTTTTTCTTATTTAGGGCCCAGACCTCCCTTTACAGTTTAGCCAACTCACTTTTATAGTTGATATGTTGAGCAATGTTTGCCGTTTTTCCCGCTAACATATGCTGGTTTTATTACCTAAGTGGTTGTGGAGTACGGCACGTTGTTTTGTTATGACTCTCACTCCTCCCTCCCTCTTCTTGCTTCTTCTATCCCTCTCCCCCATTACCCCGCTAAACTGGGTGCTGCTCACCCTATTTGGCTTGTCCAATGGGTGGAGCACCAATTGGCTGATAGTTTCCCCCCTTCTTCCCCTCTCTTAGCGGGGTCCAGCAGAGCGTGGGCAGCTCCGCTGGTATAAGAGTTTTCTGGTTATTGTTGTGTATTCGTGTTGTCCCTTGTCTTATATGTTTTTTCCTTATGTTTTTCCCTTTGTATTGCAGGATCTGTTTTTATCACTCTATTTCTGTCCTCGGACCTGGAGCAGTCTGGCTGGTTATATATCCTCTCGTTCGCCGTGCTCTCTGCTATTTCTCTTTCAGGCTGGGGCTCGCTGGGACCCCATCCTGACAGCTCTACAGCCCTGCCACTCTGGGCTCAGGTACATGTTTAACCCTGTAAGGTCTCTTTGCAACTCATCATGGTGCGCTTACTGACGCTTAATGTAAGGGGTCTCAACAGTAATGTTAAGAGATGCCTCCTGCTTAAAGAGCTGGCTACTCTAAAAGTAGCTTTTGTTCAGGAAACGCACCATGATAGAACGTCAACATTCAAATTTGCCTACTTTAATTACCCGATGGTCTATTCTGCCACTAATGACAAAAAAACAGCAGGGGTTGCCATTATGTTTAGCAGTTCCGTACCTTTCCAGGTAGAAGATACGGACATTGACCCGCAGGGCCATTATGTCATTGTGAGGGGGAAATTAGAAGGCTCTCCTGTCACCCTTTGTAATCTGTATGCCCCCAATGAAGGCCAGATTCGGTTTATGGAACGGATTTATGCAAAATTAGCAAAGCTGCCCCCGTCCTTGCTGCTGCTGGGTGGGGACTTTAATAACCCTCCATCTGAGGTTTGGGATAGGCTGGCGGTTACACGTTCAGCCCCTCCCAAACAAACAATCTCTCTCTCCTCGGCCTTCCGTAGATTGATGAGGGCTCATCACCTCTTTGATTTATGGAGGGTATCCCACCCCAAAGAAAAAACCTACACTTTCTTCTCTCACCCCCATTCCACACACACTCGGATAGACTTTTTTCTGGGGAACATTTTGGGACTTAGGGCCTTGCGTTCTTCCGAAATCCACCCTATTACGTGGTCTGACCACGCGCCAGTAACGATTGACCTGAAACTGTCCTATCACACTAATCGAGTCTGCCACTGGCGTCTTAATTCGTCGCTATTGAAAACAAACGGCACATAAAGAAAAGTTAATGCAAGATCTTCGAGATTACTTTCAGCTTAATGGGGATAGTGTCTCAGAGCCTTCCACCCTGTGGGAAGCTCATAAGGCGGTCCTTCGTGGCCGCTGCATCGCCCTTTCCTCACACCTTAAAAAGACCGCATCTCACTTGACCATAACTTATAGACAACAACTTAAGGCTAAGGAAGCCCTATTGGCCCGTAAGCCTTCCCTTACCATACTTAGGGACATAGTGGCGTTACGTAACAAGTTAAAGGACCTGGCTCTTTCGCATACCGAGAAACTGCTGTCCTTCACTAAACATAAGTACTATGACAAGGCCAATAAGATCCATACGCTGCTGGCCTCCCAGCTTAAAGACAGGGCCTTGAAAACGTCACCTTATGTCCTTAAGGATGAGAATGGAACCTTAAGATATGACCCAGATGGAAAAGCCACAGTGTTTTCCAAATATTACTCTTCCCTATACTCCCTTCCTAATCAGCTTCCTAGCGATCCTCAGGCACGTACTCGCCTTCTGCAGGAATATTTAGCAACATGTCAGCTGCCCAGAATAACAGGTGATGACCTTACCCTACTTAACAAAAGTATCACCGAGGAGGAACTATCTGAGGTTATTAAGACCCTCCCAAATGGAATATCGCCGGGCCCTGATGGTCTCCCCTATTTCTATTACAAATCTTTCTCCTCTATCCTTGCCCCACACATGTTGGTCTTGTTCAATTCCTTCCTTGACGGGAGGCCTATCCCCACCACTATGCTCAACTCTTTCATAACAGTCATCCCTAAAACCGGAAAGGATCCGGCGGATCCTGCAAGCTATAGGCCCGTCTCACTGCTTAATGCGGATTTAAAGATTTTTACTAAAATATTGGCGTTGAGATTGGGGGGAACTCTACCTGACTTAATAATCCATAAAGATCAGGTGGGCTTCCTTCTTAATCGTCAAGCTGGCGATAATACTAGGAGGACCATAAATTTGGTGGATGTCATGAGCAGGACTGGATCAAAGGGGCTACTCCTGAGTTTAGACGCAGAGAAAGCCTTTGATAGGCTAAATTGGGAGTTTCTTTTTGTGGTCTTGCACCACTGTGGTATATCAGGCTCCTTTCTACACGCAGTAAGGGCTGTCTATGTGGGGCCTACTGCCCGAGTAAAGTTGCCACCTCTGACCCTGTCCTAATTCAGAATGGTACGAGACAGGGGTGCCCCCTTTCGCCCCTCCTGTTCGTGCTCAGCATTGAGCCCCTTGCAGCCCTCATACGATTATCTCTAGACGTACAGGGAATCTTAGTGATGGGAAGAGAGTTTAAGCTCTCACTTTTTGCTGACGACATATTACTAACGCTCCGTAACCCCATGATATCCCTCCCTAACCTACACTCCATATTGGACTCTTACGGTATCCTTTCCGGTTATAGGATAAACACTCATAAAACGGAAGCACTACCTATAAACCTCCCTGATCCAGTGATCTCTTCACTGAAATCAGCATTCCCATATAAATGGAATGACACCTCGATCCGCTACTTGGGCACTAACATCACTCCCCAATACCGAACTAAAGCGGACCTTACTAAATGGACTACCCTCCCACTCTCGTTACTAGGGAGAGTCAATACCATTAAAATGAATGTCCTCCCTCATTTTTTAGATCTGCTGGAAACTCTTCCAGTTCACATACCACGAGGGGCTCTGCGGAGATTCCAGGGGGCATTACTGCGCTTTGTGTGGAATGGGGGCCGCCACAGAATCTCCCAAACTGTGCTCTATGCCGGTAAAACGGCTGGAGGCCTGGCTATGCCTAATATGTATGTCTACTACTTGTCTACTCACTTGCGGTCCATACCGCGGTGGACGGCTAGACCTGCGTTTACTTAATGGATGGAACTGGAGAAAATTTGGATTGCCCCCATACACCCATGCGAACTGTTGTGGTCCCCAACATCTTCGACGGATCATTCCACCCTCTTGGGACCTATGAGACACATAGTAGACATTTGGTCTACTGCCTGTAAAACCTATCCTCTACGTTCTACCCCCTCTCCGTTAGCCCCCATTATATACACTAGTATGGTCCCTGAGGGTTGTTCTTATGAGACCATAGCCCCATGGCAGTCTGCAGGTCTGTTTCATTTTGCTGACGTGGTTGACCCCTTCACTAGACGGGTACTGCCCTTCCCTACGTTAAGAGATAGAAAGGACCTCCCTGTAAGAGCCACGACATACCATGCAGCTCTATCCTATGCAGCGGCAGCAATGATGGGGTACGCTCCCTTCCCTAAACCTACGGCCTTTGAAAGGCTTTGTAAATATAATCCCTCTACTAATGGCCTGATCTCTTCCATTTACTCTCTGCTCACTTGTCCCTCTGAGGGTCAAGAGGTGTCACACGCCTATATGGCTAAGTGGGAGACTTACCTTAGGAGAAGGATTCCCCCCCCCATATGGCAGATCATTTGGTCCCAGGCGGCTAAGTCCTCTTCCTGTGTCTCCTTTCGGGAAAATCAATAAAAAATTATATTCTACTGGTACCATACACCTGACCTGCTCCATCGCCTCTACCCGGAGACCCCGCCCACCTGTTGGAGATGCCTCTCCGCAGTGGGCACACTCCAACACATTTTCTGGGACTGCCCGAAGCTACGCCCTTTCTGGGGGGGAATACAGGGTTTACTGGCCTCAGTTGTTGGTAGAATCCTCCCGATGGACCCCATGATATTTCTTCTCAATGTACCACCTAAAACTACGTCCAAAGACACAGCCAGACTGCTCCTCCATATATTGACAGCCGCAAAATGCCTGTTGGCCAAATACTGGAAGCAAACTTCTATCCCCACTGCGGCTGAGCTCGTTTCTCGTATCCTAGAAATTAGAAGGATGGAAATGATGACGGCTGCACAAGACCTCCGGATGGAGAAAGGTCAAAAAATTTGGTCCTTGTGGGACGAGTATTATGATCGATCCTACAATGTCTCGGAAACCTGACTGCTCCCCTTGTGAAAAATCGTTTGTGATCCTGCCCCTCCCCTTCCTTCCCTGGTCTTCGTCTTGTCTGGGTCTTGTCTCCCCCTGTCTTGGTGTTCTGACATGTTTTTATAAGCTTATTGGTCAGGTTTTTACACCTATATTGGATTGTTCTTTTAATGTTATAAGAGTGATTTAGGTTCTATTGTTACGAATACTGGCGACCTTTTGATGCTGTACAATGTAGTGATCACACGCTGCCTCTGGCCGCTTTGTCTTTCCTGACCCAATTTACCTCTTCTTGATTGTTGTACTGTCTGTTTTATTGAACAAGGCGGGGGTACAAAGCTGACCCGCTGTGATAGGATGGAGGCAAGGGAGCGCGGCCCGGGACCCCCAGCACTGCATGCTGTTATAGAAGCTGGAGAGACCGGGAAGCTCAGTGTGAGAGCGTCCGGAAGGGGAATATGATCTGTCAGTGTCCTGGGGCGGGTGAAAATACCGCAGATACCGTCCTGGTGAAGTTGAGGTCGGTTAACCGACGCCATGGACGGTATCGGTATTTTCACTGTATACCGCCCAGCCCTACCCGCATCACACTGATAATACACAGAGAGAGGGGACCCCGCATCACACTGATAATACACAGAGAGGGACCCCGCATCACACTGATACTACACAGAGAGGGACCCCGTATCACACTGATAATACACAGAGAAGGACCCCGCATCACACTGATACTACACAGAGAGGGACCCCGCATCACACTGATAATACAGAGAGGGACTTTGCATCACACTGATAATACACAGAGAGGGGCCCCGCATCACACTGATAATACACAGAGAGAGGGACCCCACATCACACTGATAATACAGAGAGAGGGACCCCGTATCACACTGATAATACAGAGAGAGGGACCCCACATCACACTGACAATACACAGAGAGGGATCCCGCATTACACTAATAATACACAGAGAGGGACCACATATCACACTGACAATACAGAGAGGGATGCCCCGTATTACACCAATACTACACAGAGAGGGACCCCGCATCACACTAATACTACAAAGAGAGGGACTCCGCATCACACTCATAATACACAGAGAGGGACCCCGCATCACACTGATAATACACAGAGAGGGGCCCCGCATCACACTGATAATACACAGAGAGGGACCCCGCATCGCACTAATAATACACAGAGAGGGACCCCGCATCACACTGATAATACACAGAGACGGACCCCGCATCACAGTGATTATACACAGAGAGGGACCCCGCATCACACTGATAATACAGAGAGGGACCCCACATCACACTGATACTACACAGAGAGGGACCCCGCATCACACTGATAATACACAGAGACGGACCCCGCATCACACTGATAATACACAGGGGGTATTAAAGGGGGTGTCTAAGGGAACACAATGTGGTCCCTACTAGGACAGGTTGATGTGATTGCAGCCCTCTACACTGGGACAGGATCATCCCCCTCTGACTTATTTCATAATGTTAATACAGATGAGACATCCAGAGCAGTCTCCTACTATTCATATAACTTCTCATATCTTCCTTTATTTGGCTTACAGCTCTAAATTTTTTTTCAACAATAAAATTCTTATCATCTGCGGCCACCACTAGGGGGCACTAACTGAAGACACATCATGACTGATATTAATAGTGATCATACATTTGTATACACTGAGCTCACAAACCTACAATCTTACTGTTGGGGTGGATTCACATAGATACAGTCATATGAGACAAAAGTGAGTGCAGCTCTGGAGTATAATACAGGATGTAACTGTGATCAAATGTTGCATTTTTGGTAATATTTTTAAATTTTAATGTAATAAAATGCACAAATGTGAACAGAGAGCGATAGTTTTGGTGGCTGGAGGACAGTGATCCGGCAGAGTCCTGAGAGGTGAGTAAGACCTGATTTCAGCACCAGCTCTCCGGACAGCTCCAAGTGCTGAATCCCTATAGAGAAGCAGAGTAGCAGAGATTTATAACTACAGGCTTATCGGGAGGTACTACAAGGCTCAGCATACCTTCTGCCAGGAAATATCAGGTCGCTCCCTGGTCCTAAAAGGCTTTATCCTCTCCCCATAGTGAATCCTGGTGCCATCTATACCCCAGGAAAGGGATGAGCATACACCCGGCTGTCCACATAATGTAGAACCTGACCCATCAGACCAGTCACCTTCTTCTATTGCTCCATGTTTAGTTCTCTATTACAGGCACTACTGGGGTGGACAGGGACTACTGGGGTATGACTGGTCTGCAGGGCACCATACATCTCATGTGTGATCTGACTCCTTTCCACCATAGCCAGAAGGAATAATTTTTATATACAGGATGTAACTCAGGATTAGTACAGGATCCGTAATGTAATTTATGTACACAGTGACCCCACCAGCAGAATAGTGAGTGCAGCTCTGGGGTATAATACAGGATATAACTCGGGATCAGTACAGGATAAGTAATGTAAGTACACAGTTACCTCCCAGCAAAATAGTGAGTGCAACTCTGCAGTATAAAGCCATGTTCATACCCTGGAACAGACTGGCCATTACGTGACCCGGACGGTCTCTGAAAAGATCTTTGGCGCTGCAGCGTTCCGATGCGGGCGCATCCATGCGCGCCCGCATCAGAACTCCCCACAGCACACAAAGAAGCTTGCGGCCGGGGTCACTCGCTTCATTGTGAGAAATGATATGGTTTCCTACGGCTGCTACTCACTGAATAGTGGCCACAGAAAACTGACCTGTCAGTTCTTTGTAGCGCCGCGAGGGATCCCAGCTCGTATACTATGTGTATATGCTCCAGCCGAGATCCCATAGAAGAAAAGGCAACGTATGTTTCCGTACAAAGCACGGCCGTTGTTGCCGATTTCATCAACTGCCGTACTTTTACGGAAACATACGTTGTGTGAACATAGCCTAATACAGGATGTAACTCAAGATCAGTACAGGATAAGTAATGCATGTACACAGTGACCTCACCAGCAGAATAGTGAGTGCAGCTCTGGAATATAATACACCTTTGTTCGTAGGCTGAGCCAAGTATTGCAGTTTACCCCCATTTGACACTACAGATCACTTTGCTCGTCACCACCCCAGATAGCCAGTAAACACGCCCAGATTGCCCATAACCACCCCAGATAGCCAGTAAATACCCCTAGATTGCCCGTAACCACCCCAGATTGCCCGTCACCACCCCAGATTATCCGTCACCACCCCAGATTGCCCGTCACCACCCCAGATTATCCGTCACCACCCCAGATTGCCCGTGAGCACCCCCAGATTGCCCGTCACCACCCCAGATAGCCAGTATACACCCCTATATTGCCCATAACCACCCCAGATAGCCAGTAAACACCCCCAGATTGTCCGTAACCACCTCATAGCCAGTAAACACCCCCAGATTGCCCGTTACCACCCCAGATTGCCACAGACTGCCCATAAACACCCCAGATTGCCCATAACAACCCCAGATTGTCACAGACTGCCCGTAACCACCCCAGATTGCCCATAACCACACCAGATTACTGGCTATCCGGGGTGGTGACAGGCAAATGACCAAGATAGCCACTTACCACCCCAGATAGCCAGTAAACACCAAAATGACACCTTTTGAGCCCTGCTGTGTGCCCACACAGTGGTTTATGCCCACATATGAGGTACCTTTGTACTGAGGAGAACCTCTGTTACAAATTTTGAGGTGAGTATTCTCCCCTGTTCCTCGTGAAATTGAGAAATTTCAAACTAAACAAACATATTGGAAAAATTTAATTTTTTCACTTTTACAGTTTTAAATACTTTTCTGTGACCTGTGGGGTCAAAATGCTCACAACAACCCCAAGATCTAATCTTTGAGGGGTGTAATTTCCAAAATGGGATGAGTTTTGGGGGGATTTCTCTTTTGTGGACACTACAGGGGCTCTGCAAACCACCTGGTGCTAAGAAACTTCTTCAGCAAAATCTGAACTGGAAATGCTAATAGGCACTCCTTCCCTTCTGAGACCCGCTGTGCGCCCATACAGTGGTTTATGCCCACATATAGGGTACGATTGTCCTTAGAAGAACCTGCGTTACAAATTTTGGGGTGCGTTTTCTCTCATGTTGCTTGTGAAAATGAGATACTTTAATCTAAACAAATATATTATTGGAAATTTTTCTGGCCTAATGGTGAATACTTTCCTTCAGCCCCTGTAGGGTCAAAATGCTCATTATACCCCTAGATTAATTCTTTAAGGTGTGTAGTTTCCTAAATGGGGTCACTTATGGGGGTTTCCAGTATACTAGCCTCCTAAATCCACTTAAAAAAAGAACTAGTCCTTAAAAAAAAATTAGTTTTGGAAATTTCATGAAAACTTGATATTTTGCTGATACATTTCTACCCTAAAAAGTGAAATATGTTTACGAAATGAAGCCAGAATAAAGAGGACATATTGATAATGTGACTTTGTAACTAATTTATGTCATGTGACTTTCTTTTTTTAGAAGCTGTGAATTTCAAAGTTCGTAAAGTGCAATTTTTTTTTAATTTTTCATAATATTTTGATGTTTTTCACACAAAAAAACACACAAGACAGTGACCAAATTTTGCGACTAACATAAAGTACCATATGTGATAAAAAAACAATCTCAGAATCAGTAGCATACGTTAAAGCATCACTGAGCTATAAGCGCATAAATTGAGACAGGTCAGATTTAGCAAAATGAGCCTGGTCATTGAGGCCCAAATAGGCTCGGTCCCTAAGGGGTTAAACGTTTTTTTATATAGTACATAGTAGATAGCAGCTAGATGGCTCCTGGGGCAATACAGGCAGTGCATTAATACAGATCTATTTCTCTGCTCTAATAGAGGAACAGAGGGACATGGGTGAGAGGTAGAACCCATCACTCCCACCATCTATATATTCCCTGTCCCCCCTCTCATCAGTATACGCTCCAACATAGGGCTGGACGCAGCTGAGTGTGACCCGTATAGGATATAGTTGTATTGTACAGTGAGACATAGAAATGATGAATAGATTAGTCTGGTTATATCTACAATTACACCTAGCTTCTTCTTTCTTCACTTTTTTAGTGTCAACAGAACTTGAAAATATGAATCCTTGTCCTCAGAATATATCCTGGAAGAAAGTATCTCAGAAAATGGTGCGAGGTAAGCCAGTCATTGTGTGGTCATGCTTTATGACTATGGGTCACGTCTTGTATATTACTTGCCCATTTAGGGTAGATGGTTGGGTTTTATTTTGGTTAGGAGGAGATTGTGTGACCACATGCAGGCGGTACAATTATGTGTGGGCGGGAGTCCCTGTCACCAGTGGGGGGATGTTGGTGACACCGCAACCCCACGCACAATGTCTGGTTTGGGGTCGGTCCATACTCATGTAACTCATGGGTGGTCATGGCTTGTCCATTCAAAGAAGTGAGGATAGCCCCTGTTAGCAGTTCAGGATATATAACCTGCCCCAGGTCCCTTTTAATACATTGGTGGGCCCAGTGCACAGCCCTCAAGAGTGGGCCCCCCCTTCCCTTTCGGCACATTGTATAATGTACTGAATTTGCCCCCACACTGTATCAAGAGCCCCAATACATACAGTAGTTACCTTATAACACTATTTCCACTATACAGTGATTACATATTACATAAAAACTGCACTAAACAAAACAGAAAGATATCACCAATGATACCATTACATAATACCGCCACATCATGACCCCTAACACTACAGCCCTATAACAGAGTGCAGTTACATCCAGTGACTCACCAGGGGCGTCTTCTCCGATCAGAGTCTGTCACCTTTTCTTTTTCTCTCCATCCAGCCTGGGCCACCTTGAAGTCTTCTCCTGGCTGTGAATCTTCTCTCCAGAATCTGCCAGACAAATATTTTAGGCTCCAACACATAGAGTAGTTAGGTCCCTTGTACCCCTATACAGTAGTTATACCCCTCTGTACCCCTACATAGTAACACCCCTCTGTGCTTCCATAGTTTTAAGGTGTCCCTGTAGTATATAGACCCTCATGTGCGCCTCCAGTTATATACAGCCCTCCTGTGCGCTCACCCATTAGTATATAGCCCCCCTGTGCACTCTCCCCATTAGTATATAGCCCCCCTGTGCTCCCCAATAGTATAAAGACCCCTGTGCTCCCCAATAGTTTACAGATCCCCTGTGCTCCCAATAGCATATAGCTCCCCTGTGCTCCCCCATAGTATATAGCTCCCCTGTGCTCCCCAATAGTATATAGCTCCCCTGTGCTCCCCAATAGTATATAGCTCCCCTGTGCTCCCCAATAGTATATAGCCCCCTGTGCTCCCCAATAGTATGTAGCTCCCCTGTGCTCCCCCATAGTATATAGCCCCCTGTACTACCCCATAGTATATAGCTCCCCTTTGCTCCCCCATAGTATAGAGCCCCCTGTGCTCCCCCATAGTATATAGCCCACTGTGCTCCCCCATAGTATATAGCCCCCTGTGCTCCCCAATAGTATATAGCCCCCTGTGCTCCCCAGTAGTATATAGCCCCCCTGTGCTCCCCCATAGTATATAGCTCCCCTGTGCTCCCCTATAGTATATAGCCCCCTGTGCTCCCCCATAGTATATAGCTCCCCTGTGCTCCCCAATAGTATATAGCTCCCCTGTGCTCCCCCATAGTATATAGCTCCCCTGTGCTCCCCCATAGTATATAGCTCCCCTGTGCTTCCCTATAGAATATAGCCCACTGTGCTCCCCCATAGTATATAGCTCCCCTGTGCTCCCCAATAGTATATAGCTCACCTGTGCTCCCCCATAGTATATAGCCCCCTGTGCTTCCCAATAGTATATGTGCTCCCCTGTTGTCGCCCATAGTATACAGCCCCCTGTGCTCCCCCATAGTATATAGCCCCCTGTGCTCCCCCATAGTATATAGCTCCCCTGTGCTCCCCAATAGTATATAGCTCCCCTGTGCTCCCCCATAGTATATAGCCCCCTGTGCTTCCCAATAGTATATGCGCTCCCCTGTGCTCCCCCATAGTATATAGCTCCCCTGTGCTCCCCAATAGTATATGCGCTCCCCTGTGCTCCCCCATAGTATATAGCTCCCCTGTGCTCCCCTATAGTATATAGCTCCCCTGTGCTCCCCCATAGTATATAGCCCCCTGTGCTCCCCAATAGTATATGCGCTCCCCTGTGCTCCCCCATAGTATATAGCTCCCCTGTGTTCCCCTTATAGTATATAGCTCCCCTGTGCTTCCCTATAGAATATAGCCCACTGTGCTCCCCCATAGTATATAGCTCCCCTGTGCTCCCCAATAGTATATAGCTCACCTGTGCTCCCCCATAGTATATAGCCCCCTGTGCTTCCCAATAGTATATGTGCTCCCCTGTTGTCGCCCATAGTATACAGCCCCCTGTGCTCCCCCATAGTATATAGCCCCCTGTGCTCCCCCATAGTATATAGCTCCCCTGTGCTCCCCAATAGTATATAGCTCCCCTGTGCTCCCCCATAGTATATAGCCCCCTGTGCTTCCCAATAGTATATGCGCTCCCCTGTGCTCCCCCATAGTATATAGCTCCCCTGTGCTCCCCAATAGTATATGCGCTCCCCTGTGCTCCCCCATAGTATATAGCTCCCCTGTGCTCCCCTATAGTATATAGCTCCCCTGTGCTCCCCCATAGTATATAGCCCCCTGTGCTCCCCAATAGTATATGCGCTCCCCTGTGCTCCCCCATAGTATATAGCTCCCCTGTGTTCCCCTTATAGTATATAGCTCCCCTGTGCTCCCCCATAGTATATAGCCCCCTGTGCTCCCCCATAGTATATAGCCCCCTGTGCTCCCCCATAGTATATAGCTCCCCTGTGTTCCCCCATAGTATATAGCCCCCTGTGCTCCCCCATAGTATATAGCCCCCTGTGCTCCCCAATAGTATATAGCTCCCCTGTGCTCCCCCATAGTATATAGCCCCCTGTGCTTCCCAATAGTATATGCGCTCCCCTGTGCTCCCCCATAGTATATAGCTCCCCTGTGCTCCCCCATAGTATATAGCCCCCTGTGTTCCCCAATAGTATATGCGCTCCCCTGTGCTCCCCCATAGTATATAGCTCCCCTGTGTTCCCCTTATAGTATATCGCTCCCCTGTGCTCCCCCATAGTATATAGCCCCCTGTGCTCCCCCATAGTATATAGCCCCCTGTGCTCCCCCATAGTATATAGCTCCCCTGTGCTCCCCCATAGTATATAGCCCCCTGTGCTCCCCCATAGTATATAGCCCCCTGTGCTCCCCCATAGTATATAGCCCCCTGTGCTGCCCCATAGTATATGCGCTCCCCCTCCCGTATAACATAAAAAAAAAAACACTTTTACTCACCTAGGTCCACGGGTTCCTCTTCTCTTGCCTCTTGTGGCCGCACTTCCTGCGGTCACAAGAGGCTGCACTCCCCTTACCCTCGCGCAGACGCTCCAGTGACGTTGGGCGCTAGAGGGAGAGTGCGGCCTCTTGTGCCCGCAGGAAGTGCGGCCACAAGAGTGACTGACAGGGAGGGAGCCAATGGTTCTCTCTCTTTCAGTATCGCTGCTGCTGAAGCGGTGAAGCGCTGCAGCAGCTGGGGCAGCGGCGGACGGGGGGCCCTGCAGGGGGCGCCATTGAGGGGTAGGTAGATTACCCATCCATGGCGCTCCCCCCTGACAGGCTTGTGGCCGGAGACCTGTGCGACCGCACTGGTCGCACATAGCAACGGCCGGCCTCCTCGGGGGGGCCCCTTTAACCAGTGGGCCCGCTGCACGTGCACCATGTGCCCTCTGGTTAAAGCGTCCCTGACCTGCCCTGCATATATACACAGCAGGGGTCACACAAGGGTTTCCTGTATTTTTCCTCCCTTACTTATAAATATTGACATGTTATGGTAAAGCGTAATATTATACCACAATATGGTGGTACATTTCATCCATAGTCTATATACTGTACATACTGTACATGAGAACAAATAGAAGCAGCATAGAGGCCGACATGGTAGATTATTTTATTCTTATGGTGCCACAGATAACGTTATACTCACCTGAAATCGTACCATCCCCTGCATGTGTAAATGGACACTTAAACACATAAGACATTTTCCCTTATCTGTCATGTCGCCCGATAAGGTGGAGATCTAGTGCACATGTCCACTGTTCCACAATGCCAGAGCTGTATATGGCTGTAGCGCCAATCCCAGACATTGACTACACACAGAGGTGGTTTGCAGGAATGACTACTCTATTATACTTTGTATATGTATTAAAGGGGAACTCCAGCGGGGGGGATTCTTTCAAATAAACTGGTTCAAGAAAATGCCAGAGATTTGTAATTTAATTCTATTTAAAAAAAATCTCAAGTCTTTCAGTACTTTTAATTACATAAGCTTATATATGCAGTATATACAGTATATAACCACATTGGTATTATACACTAACTATTATTGACTATATGAGTGCTATTATAATGTTATTGTACAGATCCTACATAGAGCTGGTATCTGACCACTCTATGGCGGTATTATTGATTATATATGTGCTTGTATAGTAGTAGTACATACATGATCACCTCATTAGGTAAATCCTAGCTATTTTATTTTTCTTGTATTGTTCCTAGTGTAATTTACAAATGAATATGAGTAGTGATAGACGGCTCCATCCTAGGTGTTGTGTGACATTGTGTATTTTCCCGGCATATGGCATATGGCAGGGGTCAGGGCCGGACTGGGACTTAATATCAGCCCTGGCATGTACAAGCACCCAAGCCCACTTACCGTACGGGGAAAGTTTTATGATAAAATGTCGCTGCAGCACAGACACTACTAAGGTCCCTATATACTATATAATCATGTTATACGTATACGTATACTATGTGTATATGCTCCAGCCGAGATCCCATAGAAGAAAAGGCAACGTATGTTTCCGTACAAAGTACGGCCGTTGTTGCTGATTTCATCAACTGCCGTACTTTTATGGAAACATACGTTGTGTGAACATAGCCTAATACAGGATGTAACTCAGGATCAGTACAGGATAAGTAATGCATGTACACAGTGACCCCACCAGCAGAATAGTGAGTGCAGCTCTGGAATATAATACACCTTTGTTCGTAGGCTGAGCCAAGTATTGCAGTTTAGCCCCATTTGACACTACAGATGACATGTAAGTTCTCTCTTCTGTTTGGAGCATACAAGTCTCTGTTATGGGTGAATGTGGGTCAGCAGCTGTGACCGCTCTCAGCCTCTTAGCCCTATTACACGGGACGATTATTGTGTGAAAAATCATTAAATCGTTTGAATTTAAACAATAATCTTTCTGTGTAATTGCAGGCAACGATCGAAAAATCGTTCGTATGTCGTTGATCATTGATTTAGATCTGAACCTAAAATTATCGTTAATTGTTCGCTAATCGTTCGCTGTAATTCCACATTCGTTCGCTCAAGTTCCGCATTTTTTCACTAATCGTTCAGTGTAATTGCACATTGTTCATAGTTTTTCTGGGTTCAGACAGAATAAACGATCATAGTTACGATCGCAATAACGATCATATTAACGATTGTAACTAACAATTATCGTTTTTTTGTATTAACCCCTTAACAACACAGGGCATATATTTACGCCTTGTGGTCGTTAAGGGAGTTTACAGCGGGGCCGCACGGCGACCCCGCTCTGAACCGCCGCGGTCCCGGGTGCCGCATGTTTTAGCTCCAATCGCCATGCCCGCTAATCAAGTAATCAGATGCAGCTGTCAAAGTTGACAGCTGCATCTGATTACTAGTTGCAGCCGATCCCTGTTGTCTAGTGGGGTGGATCCACACGTCTGTACCTGGCGCTGATCCCGACTCGGCACTCGATTGCTTCCGGCTGCAGCAGCCGAAAGCAATCCAGTGCCTATCTCATTGATCTATGCTGTATAACTATACAGTGTAGATCTTAATGAGAGATCAGTGTACTTATACTAGAAGTAACCCTAACCCCAGGGGGCTTCTAGTATAAGTAAAAAAAAAAAATGTTGTTGTTAATAAAAAGCCCCCTCCCCTAATAAAAGTTTGAATCACCCCCCTTTTCCCATGTTATAAATAAAAATAAATTAATAAACTTGTTTGGTATCGCCACGTGCGTAATTGCCCGACCTATTAATTTATCATATTCCTGATCTCGCACGGTAAACGGCGTAAGCGCAAAAAATCCCAAAGTGCTAAATTTTAGGTCGCAACCAAACCAGAAAAATTGTAACAAAAAGCGATAAAAAAGTCGCATATGCGCAATCAAGGTACCGATAGAAAGAACATAAGATGGCGCAAAAAATGACACCTCACACAGCCCCATAGACCAAAGGATAAAAGCGCTATAAGCCTGGGAATAGAGCGATTTTAAGGAACATATATTTGTTAACAATGGTTTGAATTTGTTACAAGCCATCGCATAATATAAAAGTTATACATGTTACATATCGTTGTAATCGTAAAGACTTGAGAAATATATATAACAAGTCAGTTTTACCCCAGGGTGAACGGCGTAAAAACAAATACCCCCCGAATAAACAAAATGCGTTGTTTTTTTTCAATTTCACCACACATTTATTTTTTTTCTGGTTTTGCAGTGTACTTTTTGAAAAAAGTCAGCCTATCATTGCAAAGTTCAATTAGTGGCGCAAAAAATAAGGGTTCATGTGGGTTTCTAGGTGAAAAATTGCAAGTGCTATGGCCTTTTCAGCACAAGGAGGAAAAAACGAAAATGCAAAAATCGAAATTGGCTCTGTCCGTAAGGGGTTAATAGCTCTATCCTACCTGAGTAACATCCAACATGGCCGTCATGTCAGCAACAACATTAAGCCAACTCTCTTCATACTCCTGAAATGTATATGCTGTATAGGTTTTAGGCTGCTACATCTGCCGCATGTGCTGTTACTATTGGTATCTTCAGCCATGTATATAGTCAGTACTATGTGAGGTATATAGAGCATCTATAGACTGCTGTGATTTTGTATTTCAGATTGCATCGTTGCATATGCTATGTATGAACTGATGAAGTTCAGGGCCCACGAGAAGGGACTTTGCTGACCCCACTGCCAAAAGATCCTCCTAGCGTTAAAGTGGATGACGTACGTGGGAAAAGCACTGACAACATTGTTACCGGTTAGTGTATATAGATGTAGCCAGGAACCTATTCTGTGATGTTAGGGCCCATCAGCTGGTTGTTTATGAAGCCCCCCTACCCAGGAAAAGAGCAGCACAGCTGGGGCCATGTATATGTAATAATATGGGGGAATATGAGCTGTCTTATGATATGTCATCTAGTACAGGCTGCGAGAGTGTTCTGCTCTTGGGCGCCTTTATTTTGTTTGTTTTTGCCTTTTGTTTTTCATATATTGATATCTAGATGATTATGTTGGATTTGGTACATTGATGACCAGCGTTTTTTTTGTTTGTTTGTTTGTTTTTAATAAAATGGTGAAAGAAGGGTCTGGGGGGGGGGGGGTTTAATCAAAGACTTTTCTCTATTGCATTGTGTTTTATTTTATGCTTAGTAGTGGAAGCTTTCTGATAGATGGCATCCATTGCTAAGTCGGGGCCTAGTTTTAGCCGGTATAAAATGGCTAACACTAAACCCTCCCCCCCCCCATTATTACCCAAATACCCAACGCATTGGGGTACTGGGAAGAGCCGGGTACCAGTAGTCCCAGAGCGTCAAATTTGGCGCTCCTGGACTGGGTGGTAGCAGGCCAATTTTGACACTGTGGGATTAGTGGTACCCGGCTGTCCCCAGTGGGTATAGGGGTAATATTGGGTGGGAGTAGTGTTAGCCATTTTATACCGAATGACACTAGGCACTGACTTAGAAATGGATGCCGTCTATCAGACAGCTTCCACTACTAAGCCTGAAATAAAATAAAAAAAAATAGAACAATACAATAGAGAAACATCCATTTTTCAAAAAAGAACACCCCCATCCCCATTGTTGACCATTTTCTTTTTCAAAAAAACAATACTGGTCATAGCCAAAGTCCACCTAATCCAAGGCAGTCCTCTGTATACTGATAACTGAAAAATAAAACACACACAAAAAAAGGCCAGGAGCAGAACACCCATCATTGTGACAGGTGTTCCGCACATTACAGTATGCAGCATTTTGGCAGATGCTGCTTACAGTATTCCACACAAGGGGTTAAGTTAGGATGCATAGCATTCACACTTAACCCTTTGTGTGCCAGACTGAACAATGTGGCCCCCAGGAGATTAAATGAGGATGCATGCCACATAACCCACCACTGCCCGGCTAATACATTACCTGCCCACATAACCCCCAGCTGCCCGGCTAATACATTACCTGTCCACGTAACCCCCAGCTGCCCGGCTAATACATTACCTGCCCAGGTAACCCACCGCTGCCCGGCTAATACATTACCTGCCCACGTACTCCCCACTGCCCGGCTAATACATTACCTGCCCACGTAACCCACCCCTGCCCGGCTAATACATTACCTGCCCACGTACCCCACCGCTGCCCGGCTAATACATTACCTGCCCACGTAACCCCCAGATGCCCGGCTAATACATTACCTGCCCACGTAACCCCCAGATGCCCGGCTAATACATTACCTGCTCACCACTGTCCGATCAGCTGACATAATGTCGGCTGATCATTGTCTTTCAACGGGCTAAATTAAAATGATAGCAATGGTCTGCTGGCTGTTGGTCCATGTAATAGGGGTGGTGGCAGCAGACCGCTGCTATCTTCTATGGGCTGCCAGGACAATCTGATCATCTAGACATCCGCTCCCTGCACCATCCTTCCCTTTCCTGCTCGCTGTCTGTGTATAATAGCACAGACAGCGAGCAAGGAACACTCGCTTGCACCTTAAGGGCTAGTTCACACTACGGAATCCGCACGGATGAGCTCCTGCGGATTTTGTGCGTAGGCAGATTCCGATGTCTGCCCCAAAAAGAATTGCAGATGGCAGAATGTAGCATAGAATAAAATCTATGGGACGCCCAGATGTTCAAGTGGGGGCGCACATGGAATCCACCGGAGCTTATCCGCCCAGATTCCATTGTGTGAACGCGCAATAATGTTGGCTGTGTAATAGGGCCATTACTCTCACTCCAAGTGGGCTATTGTACTTGGATCTACTCACTATGAGGTCCATTATCCCAGTTGCAAATAGATGACTTAGTGTGACAGCTAAATCTAAGTGAGTAATGTACCAGGTACATAGACCCACTATGCCGTCCATTATCCCACATTCTCACACTGAATAAGCTATTTGCAAGTGATTAAATGTACCAGGTACAGAGATCCACGTTATAAAAGAGCAGAAGTACCGGGTACATAGATCCATGTTATAAAAGAGCAGAAGTACCAGGTACATAGATCCATGTTATAAAAGAGCAGAAGTACCAGGTACATAGATCCATGTTATAAAAGAGCAGAAGTACCAGGTACATAGATCCACATTACAAAAGAGCAGAAGTACCGGGTACATAGATCCATGTTATAAAAGAGCAGAAGTACCAGGTACATACAGTAGATCCACGTTATAAAAGAGCAGAAGTACCAGGTACATAGATCCACGTTATAAAAGAGCAGAAGTACCAGGTACATACAGTAGATCCACGTTATAAAAGAGCAGAAGTACCAGGTACATAGATCCACGTTATAAAAGAGCAGAAGTACCAGGTACATACAGTAGATCCACGTTATAAAAGAGCAGAAGTACCGGGTACATAGATCCACTTGGATTTAGCATCCTCACACTGAGTAAGCTATTTCCAAGTGAGGGAATGGACAGGGTACATAGATTTATTTGGATTTAGACGCAACCCTAAAAGTATGTTAAGGACCTGTGATGATGTCATGGTCATTGGTCACATGACCATGCTCTCCCAGGTCCTTTACCTAGGGGGCGGTGTAACTGAATATGGAGCACAGGAGAGCTGCTGGAGAAGAGAAGAGACTCCCTCTTTCAGGGTAATGGGTGACCAGGGAGACAACCCTGTCCTGTCCTGGGGCTGAGAATAGGAAAAGTGGTGGTGGTGGGGGGGGGGGGGGGGGGAGAGATACCACTAGAAGGGGAGGTGAGAGGAGTCACTGCTGATATTACTGGGAGGAGGAGAGTAGGGCTTAAAACTGCCAGAGTACCTATGGTTGCCTGGATACCAGTGATGCCGTAGAGCTGTGGTTGCCTGGATACCAGTGATGATTAGTACCTGTGGTTGCCTGGATACCAGTAATACCTTAGACCTATGGTTGCCTGGATACCAGTGATGCTTTAGAGCTGTGGTTGCCTGGATACCAGTGATGATTAGTACCTGTGGTTGCCTGGATACCAGTAATTCCTTAGACCTGGGGTTGCCGGGATACCAGAGGTGATTAGTACCTGTTGTTGCCTGGATACCAGTGGTGCCTAGTACCTGTTGTTGCCTGGATACCAGTGATTCCTAGTACTTGTTGTTGCCTGGATACCAGTGATGTATAGTAGCTGTTGTTTCCTGGATACCAGTGATTCCTAGTACCTGTTGTTGCCTGGATACCAGTGATGTATAGTACCTGTTGTTGCCTGGATACCAGTGATTCCTAGTACTTGTTGTTGCCTGGATACCAGTGATGTATAGTAGCTGTTGTTGCCTGGATACCAGTGATGTCTAGTATGTGTTGGTTTCCTTGATACCATTGATGCCTAGCATCTCAGCTTTCTTCAGCACAGCACACGTGATGCCAGTCGTGCGCTGAGCGCCGTGAAAGGGAGCAGCCATTGGCTCCTTGCTGCCACTGTCAGTGCTGAATTTCTTCATCAGGAGCGCTCACAATTAGGGCCAGCTCACACGGAGGAAAAGTTGCTGAATCCCGCCTGCCTCAGCGTGTTAATGGGATGGCTCGTGTGCCTCCACTTCCACTGCTCTCCGCTCAAAGAATTGACATGTCCACAAGCCATCCCATAGACACACTGTGTGACACTGAGGCAGGCAGATATTCCGCCACTTTTGCTCCGTGTGAACTGGCACTTAATAAAGCCACTTGCAGCACCCGGTGTGGGGGGAGCGGGAAAAACATAAATCAATATATATAGTGTTTGTTCTCCATCTTTGCTTTCTCTTACAGATGAGCCGGCTCTGTAGCTGGCAGCAATGCAGTATATCAGTGTCACTATGTGCAGCATTTACACTCATCAGTCCTGATCACATAACAATAATTTTTCAGCATCACAGTTTATGATTAATGATGGTTTTATTGATAATATTCTCCTTTGTTATAACTGATCATTTATCACTACGATTTCTCAGAAACAAGTGAATATTGGTAATATTTAGCAACATTTCATGGGTGATTAATATGGTGTATTCAAGCATAAGCTTAGGGTGCATCCACCGCTAACTGCTCCTCCCTCATCACTGACTGCTCCTCCCTCCCTCACAGGCCCCTCCTCCATCACTGACTGCTCCTCCCTCATCACTCACAGGCCCCTCCTCCATCACTGACTGCTCCTCCCTCATCACAGGCCCCTCCTCCATCACTGACTGCTCCTCCCTCATCACTGACTGCTCCTCCCTCACAGGCCACTCCTCCATCACTGACTGCTCCTCCCTCATCACTGACTGCTCTTGCCTCACTCACAGGCCCCTCCTCCATCATTGACTGCTCCTCTGTCACATACAGGCCCCTCTTCCATCACTGACTGCTCCTCTCTCACTTACAGGCCCCTTCTCTATGACTGACTGCTCCTCCCTCATCACTTACTGCTCCTCCCTCACAGGCCTCTCCTCCATCACTGACTGCTCCTCTCTCGCTTACAGGCCCCGCTTCCATCACTGATTGCTCCTCCCTTACAAACAGTCCCCTCCTCCATTACTGAATACTCCTCCCTCATCAATAACAGTCCTCTCCTCTATCACTGACTGAACGCCCCTCACTCACAGGCCCCTCATCCATCACTGATTGCCTCTTCCTAATCAATGACAGGTCCCTCCTCCCTCACTCACAGGCCCTTCCCCATCACTGTCAGACTCCTCCTCCATCACCAACTGCTCCTGCTTCATGAATGGACAAATGGACCCTGACTTGGATTACACCAGATAGCACAATACTCCCTTCGAAATGATCGCGCAGATGACCAGATTGGCAATGTCCTGGGATTGCAGTGATAGGACTAATAGAGAGCACTCTAAACAACAGGTAGATACAAATGGAATTTTTTTTTACTGAACAAGGGACGTGTTTTGGCTCTGGCATCTAATAGAGTTTACAAAGCCTCAAATCCAAAGTAATTTAAAGGGCAAGCCCCATGCCCTCTATATATGACTTTGGGGCTTTCCCTTTAAATATGACTTTGGATATGAGTGTTTGTAAGCTTGAGAAAGGCTCTATTAGATGCGAGAGCCGAAACACTTGTTTAGTAAAAGACTCTCCGTTTGTATCTAACTCCTGTTCAGAGTGCCCTCTGTTAGGACTATCACAGTAATCCCAGGACCTTGCCAGTCCGGTCATCTGCAGGGCCATTTCGAAGGAAGTATTGTGCTATCTGGCGTAATCCAAGCCAGCGTCTATTCATCCCTGTTACACCTAGTCGCTGACTAGAGTGCATCCCGGCCAGCTGTACTGATTCCCCTGGATATAATAGCTCTACATAGAGCTGTGCTTAGTGCACAACCAACTAAGGTGAGTGTGCAGTTACAGGAACCTTGTCTGCACTGTTTGTCTGACCTACTTTATACCAGGGCTGTAAACTCGGAGCTAGTTTTGGGTGGAGTCGGAGTCGTAAAAAAATGTACCCACTTCGACTCCAGCTTTTAAATAATCTTAAAAATTTTTAGAATTGTTTTGATATAAATTTTATAAGTTTTGATCATCAATATATTTTATGAGCAACATTCAAATAGGACACTGCCCCTATTAGATAAGGGTGATCGGGAAAAAGTTGTCGGTCACTATTTGCCAGTTTGTTTCTGAGCTTGAAGAGTCCATTGTTTGGGGGGAGATCTGTGCTGTTCTCTTCCTGGATGCTGGATGAATGTATATGAGCAGCAGTGTAATAAGAAGGAGGAGGAGAAACCATAAATCGTTTACACTGTGTGTTTGTGCGCTATGATTGCAGCAGGTTATGTGTGTGTGTGCTATGGCTACAGCAGGCTGTGTGTGTGTGTGTGCTATGGCTGCAGCAGGCTGTGCATGTGTTCTATGGCTGCTGCAGGCTATGTGTGTATGCGTGTGTGCTATGGCTGCAGCAGGCTGTGTGTGTGTGTGTGTGTGCTATGGCTGCAGCAGGCTGTGCATGTGTTCTATGGCTGCAGCAGGCTATGTGTGTATGTGTGTGTGCTATGGCTGCAGCAGGCTGTGTGTGTGTGTGTGTGTGCTATGGCTGCAGCAGGCTGTGCATGTGTTCTATGGCTGCAGCAGGCTATGTGTGTATGTGTGTGTGCTATGGCTGCAGCAGGCTGTGAGTTGGCTATTGAAATTAAAGGGGTACTCTGGGCAACAGTGAAAAATCCAGGGGGAAACTGGGGTGGTTGGTTCATAATAAAGAAATTCTATTTACCCGTTCCCGTGAAACCTATTATCCTGGTCACGCCCCTCTGGGGGGTGGACCTCTCAGACATCTGCACATGTGTGCACATATACAAAATATATATATAATGTTAGCAAAGAAGTTGTTGAGACCATTTGGATGTCGGGTGCCCAAAGTAAAAATCCAAAAAGCTTTGCGGTTTAGGAGAATATTACGTCTGTCTCCGCCGCGTGGAGGTTGGGCAACATGTTCATTGCCTGTACAAGAAAAACTGCCCGCTACATCGCCATACCTGCCTTTGGTGATTATCTTAATGCCAACCCCTTACACTTGAGGTTCACATTGGAGTGGAATACCTAAAGCATTTCCTTTTTAGACTTAACTTTAGTTGGCAATATACACGAACAGACAGTGAGTACCAACACGTATCACAAGCCCATAGCTGGCAACACTATCCTGTTCGCCCAATCATGCCATCCACCACACACAATTAAAGCTGAACCACTAGGGGAACTCACAAGAGCAAAACGTAATTGCTCTGGTGAGGGGATGTGGCTACAAGAAAAACTCCAAGTGTTGGACAGATTGTCTGAACGTGGCTATAAAAATGGATGTTGGATCCTGCTGAGAAGAGGGTAGCTGGACGCACACGTGACACTCTACTAAATAGGGGATCTTCTTGGTCATTCTTCTGCTAAATTCCCCTCTTTGGTGACTGGTTTTCAGGCCAGGCTGTGAAGGCCTCATCCCCTGGAGCAGCAGGAGAAGGATACAAGTAGAATATGAAGCTATGGAGGAGACTGACAAAAAGCTCAACAACTGGAGAACGTCCGGCAGATGAGGAGCGGGCGTGACGCCCCTGAGGATCAGATGGGGACAGAGACGGCTGAGCCGCAGGTATCACCTCATACATAGACCCACATTAGATTTCCACTGTGGTTATTGGTGCGGAAATGGCACAGATTTTCCCTTCGACAAATAATCCCACAAGATTTCTGCTGCACTTAATCCCTCCTTGACTGGAGTGCTGCAAAATATTTTTAGGAAACAAAAGATACGAAGATGGAAAATAAAGATATTGGGGGAGATTTATGAAACCTTATGAAAAACTATATGTTCCTATAGTGCACGGAGCGCTGAGGATGAGTAGGATTCTTGCTGTCATCCTCGGCACCGTTTCTGTTATATTAGGAGATTAATCCGTATGCTAATAAGTTGTTTTGGTGCACTGTCCAGCCCGCTCTGCTGATATTCATTAGGGGGGTGGAGCAGCCAGGGGGCAGATCAGTTCATGTTGGAGCTGTAGCCCCGCCCCCAGTGCACCAAAACAACTTATAACATATGGATTTAACTCCTATTATCACAGAAATTGTGCTGAGGATGAAGGGAAGAAACTTAACTTCATCCTCAGCGCCCTGTGTGAGAGATATCACCAGTAGTAATAGTTTCCCTTAACATTGCAGTACAAAGTGTATAACACTGTCATTAGTTCTGTAGGTGTTCAATGGATGACAGATTCGCTTTAAAGGAATTATCTAGGATTAGAAAAACATTCTTCCAAAAATAGCGACATACGTGTTCTCAGGTTGTGTGTGGTATTACAACTCAGTTCCATTCACTTCAGTGAATCTGAGCTGCAATTCCATAAACAAACTGAGGACAGGAGTGGTGCTGTTTCTATAGGAATAAGGTCATGTTTTACTAATCATGGATAACTTCTTTAAGGTTTTTAGTCAGGTTTTGCAACTAATACATTGCTTTAATAAAGTTACATTACTTTGTAAGATAACTTTATTAAAATAAATGTATGTATTTTGATAGCAAATAGTCAACCATTTATTCATACATTTCCAGCAGGAATAAAAGGAGTGACACAATGCAGAGTGCTCCCAAGAGACGCTCCACAATTGCTTTCGGTAATATGAGTTTTTCCTAAACTAGACATGTCAGGAGAGCTGACCGATCCTCCAGATCCTCTGATCAGTGCTTTACTCTCTCATATAGTCGGCAGTGTGATGACTTGTGTACAAATGATTCTGACCACTGTATGGCGGTATTATTGGCTGTATTGTTCTTTGTGTAGCGGTATTGGATACTTGTCACCTGTGCCTGATCATGTGACTTGGTGCTTCCATGGTCCACTGTTATTTTCCTTCTTATGACCATAGTGTAGTTCACATGTTTAAGCAAGTATCAAAGACTGTCATCAAGTAAAGCAAGAGTGCAGTGACATGCGTTGTGTACTGCAATAGGGGGTAACCCCCCCCCCCCCACCCACACACACACACACACCTAATGGGGAAATTGCCTAAGTACCGGGGGCATCTACTTATGAGGGGGGATTAACCTACTGCACTTCTGCCCCTTCATTCTAGCAATCAGTAAGGGTCTCAGCACCTTTTCCCCACCCACACAATCTTCTAGCGTGTCAATATGACATATCAGAAGTTTATCCAAATAATAGGAAACCTTTAAAAAATGTTAAATAAAAATATAAGAAAACTGCCCACTTGATGAAAATTTAACTCAAGTAAAGACACAGACACAAAGATGTAAAGGGGCAAAAAAAGATATTTTATTTCAAGTTATAGGGAGAGTAATTTTACATGTATGACTGTGGGGGCTGTGAGGCTGAGATGATCCTGAGGAAGGCAAAAACCCCTAAGAGGGAAGAGTCAATTGTCCTCAAGGGGAAAAATTCCTTCCCGACCCCAAAAGTGGCGATCAGAGCAAGTCCCAGGATCACAGCCGCTATCTATGTGTAGTGCATGTTTATGTGTATATATATATATATATATATATGTGTGTGTGCGTGTGTAGAGTTGTCATGTGTCTGTGAGGTGCGATACTTACCAGGCCTGTAGCGGAGAGTTCAGGGATAATAGCGCTGTGGTAAGATCCCTGGTGTCAATGGCCCCAGGGCTACAACAAGCAGCTATTATTCCTGAGCTCTCCGGGTGCCAGATGGGAAATACTCACCGGCTGCTCCTGGGGTGTAGAGGGTCATCAGGAGGTGGTGGTGGTTTCTGATGCCAGACGGATATTCGAGGATGCCCAGTCAAGTTCAGATGGATGTTAATTTGCCTAGGGATGCTACAGACACCTCCTCCAGACTCCTACAGATGTTTAACCCTTTCACGACCTGGGATCATTGATGCCTCAATGCCCAGGTCGTAATTTTACATCAGCTTATGGGATCATAAAGATCCCATAAGCTGATGTCCCCTAGAGCTGACATCTCACTTCTGGTTTGGTGACATCTCATCCTGACAACTTCTGACCTGGCTTAGAGGTGGCGGCTGAGGTGGGAGATCAGGTACTATAGTGTAATCGCCACATGTGGGTGAAACCAGTCCCACCGGTAGTAGCCAATATATGCAGAATGATGGAATATTGTGTGTACATTGGCTACCACTGGTTTCATCCACATGTGACAATCACAGCCCAGTACCTGCCCCACTGTCTCAGCCCGCTGCCTTTATGCCAAGTCAGATAGTGTAGAATGAGAAGACACCAAACCAGAGGAGAGACAAAAGGAAAGATAATGCCTTCTAGCTCCCTAGCTAACTTATCTAAGGGCGCCTCCTCCAGACCCCTAAAGATGTGTATGGGAGTCATCTCCTTTAGGTTTTGTTGTTAAAGGGGGCCTCCTCCTGCCCCATATGAGGCAAATAAATCCTCCAGATTTTACTGACGCCTCATTTGCCTCTAGGTGTTAAGGGCGCCTCCTCCAGACCCCTACAGATGTTTAAGGGAGTCTTCTCCCCCTTTTTCTGATGTTATAGGGGGCCTCCTCCTCCCCATTTGAGGCAAATGAACCCCAATGAGGTTAATGGCGCCTCATTTGCCTCTAGGTGTTACAGTGGTTATCTGGGGAGCTGAACAGGCATTTCCTTTCCTCTCTCACCGGCATCTCACTTCCAGTTTGGTGACATCTCATCCTGACAACTTCTGACCTGGCATAGAGGTGGCGGCTGAGGTGGGAGATCAGGTACTATGGTGTGATCACCACATGTGGGTGAAACCAGTCCCACCGGTAGTGGCCAATATATGCACAATGATGGAATATTGTGTGTACATTGGCTACCACTGGTTTCACCCGCATGTGACAATCGCAGCCCAGTACCTGCCCCACTGTCTCAGCCCGCTGCCTTTATGCCAAGTCAGATAGTGTAGAATGAGAAGACACCAAACCAGAGGAGAGACAAAAGGAAAGATAATGCCTTCTAGCTCCCTAGCTAACTTATCTAAGGGCGCCTCCTCCAGACCCCTCTAGGTGTTCTTAGAGTCTAGTCCTCCTATCTTTGATGGTAAAAGGGGGGCTCCTCCTTCCCCCATGTGAGGCAAATAAATCCTCCTGATGTTACGGGCCCCTAATTTGCCTCTAGATGTTAAAAGGGGTTATCTGGGGAGCTGAAAAGATATTTCCACCATTACCAGCATCTCACTTCCAGTTCGGACTCATCTCATTCCAACATCTTCTGACCTGGCAAAGGTCTGAGACAGTAGATCAGGTACTATGGTGTGATCACCACATGTGGGTGAAACTCGACGCCAGCAGTGGTCAATGTACACACAATGTTGTGATGACATTGGCAACATTGTTTGTACATTGGCCGCAACTAGTTTCACCCGCATGCGACAATCACAACAAAGTACCTGGCCCACTGTCTCAGGCCGCCTCCGTTTTGCCAGATAAGAAGATGATGGTGCGAGAGGAGACCAAACCAGAAGTGAGAAGCCGGCGAGGAAGGAAACGCCTTTTTAGTTACCAAGATAACCCCTTTAAGGGCACCTCCTCCAGACCCCTCTAGGTGTTATGAGTGTCTACTCCTCCTGTCTCTGATGGTAAAAGGGGGCTCCTCCTCCCCCATATGTGGTAAATGTATCCTCCGGATGTTATGGGCGCCCCATTTACCACTTGATGTTAAAAGGGGTTATCTGGGGAGCTGAAAAGATATTTCCACCATTACCAGCATCTCACTTCCAGTTCGGACTCATCTCATCCCAACATCTTCTCACCTGGCAAAGGTCTGAGACAGTAGATCAGGTACTATGGTGTGATCACCACATGTGGGTGAAACTCGCCACCAGCAAGGGTCAATGTACACACAATGTTGTGATGACATCAACAACATTGTTTGTACATTGGCCTCCACTGGTTTCACCCGCATGCGACAATCACAACAAAGTACCTGGCCCACTGTCTCAGGCCGCCTCCGTTTTGCCAGATAAGAAGATGATGGTGTGAGAGGAGACCTAACCAGAAGTGAGACGCCGGCGAGGAAGGAAATGCCTTTTTAGTAACCTAGATAACCCCTTTAAGGGCACCTCCTCCAGACCCTCTAGGTGTTATGAGTGTCTACTCCTCCTATCTCTGATGGTAAAAGGGGGCTCCTCCTCCCCCATGTGTGGTAAATGTGTCCTCCGGATGTTATTGGCGTCCCATTTACCACTTGATGTTCCGGACGCCTCCTCCTCCAGACAGCTCCAGATGGTCGGGTGTCTTCTCCTCACTCTGGCGGCGCGGTGTTACCTAGATAGGATATATAACAAGCCATGTGTTAATAATGACAGGTTACATATATAGGCTCCATATGAATATACAGTCAGAATAAAAGTGATCTGAGGTGTGATGGGATTTTGGGTACTCACCTTTACTCCTCCATGGTGGCGCAGCAGCAGCAGAACAGCGCCCGCAGTCTATAAGGGAAAGAGAAAAACCAGCATGACTTTCCTGAGATCAGACCCGTCAGCAGTGATGGGGAATAGACATTATACTGGAGAGAGGGGACTCAGTGCTATCCTAGTGGGTGAGATACAGGCGGCAACATGTAACTTGTATGTCTGTATTATGTACATGAGGCCTTTCGTGGTTATTATATGTGACTGATAATATAATATATAGTGATGACATGAGGATATACAGTGCAGCAATAGAGTTGTGTTATCATGTAAGTGTATCATCCTATATATTTACCTGGATAAGATGGATCTCCTCCTCCTGCTGCTGCTTCTGCCGAGGAGAAATGACCAAAAAATGGAGGGAAATCAATGGTTAGTGTAAGGAAACCAGAACTTCTGAGCACATTATATAGAAACAATGCTCTTTTACCAGCTCTACTCACACCTGCAGTAATATACTATTCACTATTACCCACAATAGAAATTAGATCCCACCTCTAAATAGAGCGCCCCCGTCCTCTCTCTATATACAGGATTGTAAATAACAATTCCTTGCATTCACAATGTTATAAGTTTTGTTTCATTACCTGGGGATCTCCATGGTCGTCCCTTGGTCCTCGTCGTCCTCCTCTTCTTCTCTGTGTATAGAATGTAAACCATCTCATATATAAATGTATTGTTATATTACAGATTATAGAGTTTATTGTAAAGAAAGTGATTGCAATAGTAATGTAGTGAGCTGTACACTGCTCTATACAATAACCATATAGTACTGTATATTGCAGGTACAGCCAGCGAAAGTATAAAGTGTATGGGGACCTTAACAACTAAGTCCCAGTGTCAGCAGTTTGTAATGTGAATAAATGCTGTTAAAATAAATAGAAAAATATGATTCTATGTCTAACTAGAGCGCCCCCTATCTGGCCCTCCCACTGCTCCTCTCTCTATACAGGATGGGAAAAAAATAAACGTGTATTCACAATACTATAAGCTTTGAGCCCTCACCTGGGGGGGTCTGCAGCCTCGTCCTCTTCCTCGTCGACGTCGATTTCACTGTATAGAGAACATAAACCAGCTTGTATATGTATATATATAAATATATATTTATATATATATATATATATATATATATACATCCTGTCTTTCTGCCGCTCCTCTCTCTATACAGTATAGTAAAAAAAACAAAAATGTGTATGCACAATACTATAAGCTTTGAGCCCTCACCTGGGGATGTCCGCAGCCGCGCCATCTTCCTCGTCGTCGTCGATTTCACTGTGTAGAGAACATACACCAGCTTGTGTATAATATATATATATATATATATATATATATACACCTCCTGTCTTCCTGCCGCTCCTCACTCTATACAGGATGGTAAAAAAAATAAATATGTATTCACAATGCAATAAGCTTTGAGTCCTCACCTGGAATTGTCCTCTGCCTCGTCCGCCTCCTCCTCTTCGTCAGTCTCACTGTATATAGAACATAAACCAGCTTGTGTGTATAAATATATATAGACATTTATTAGGACCAGTGTAAATCCAGCAGGACCTGTACCTACCACAAGGCAGCTGCAGAAATCTACAAGTGCTCCGCAGCAGGTGTAGGTTTCTGCCCTGGTTTTTCCCTGTTTTTCGGCATAAACCATGATAAATTAGTAGCAGATGGAGGCCACAGCTTTTTGTGCCTCTTTCTCAATGTACTCAGGGGTGCACATATATAAATCTGCCCCATAGTTTTGGGGATATGGGAATATACATATGTGAGTATTTGGTGGGGAACAGAGATATAAATGGAATCATATTGTGATATCATGTAGATGGATGATTATATCTCTGCTGGTTCTTCATACTTACACGATGGTCTCCAGGCTCGGGATCCAACCGTGCAGTGGGTACTTGTCGTCTCTGTAATAGAGAACATCGGGTTGGTTAGGATGATTGTTACTTGGTCCCATTTGAAACTTTCAGAAAATGCTATTTATTGCCGCCTCTCTATATAACATTAATTCCATCAATGATATTTATTTGGGATCACTGCCAGTTGTCCCCTTAAGGATAGTTTAACACGTACCGGACCCGGCCCCTTTAACCCCCCGCTGGCCGGTGGCCCGCATGCCCGATCGCCCCCCTCGCACCGATCCCTCCCCTTCGCCCGCTTGCTTCATTGTGTGCTGTGAGAAGTTCTGATGTGGGCACGCGCTGATGTGCCCGCATCAGAACACTGCGGCCCGAAAGTTCATCTGCGGCCCATGGCCTTAAGGTGCGTTCACACTACGGAACCCATGCGCATATCCCACCACATATTCCGCAGCTCGTCCCCCATCACCGTTTGTGCCATAGACTTCATTCTATGGTCGGGTGGATTCCACCATCCGCCGGAAGAATTGACATGTCATTTTGGGCCACATATGATCACTGTTTATTCTATGCTTTTATGGGGTGAAGCAAGTAAAATAACAAGTAAAAAAAAAAAAAATACTGTAAAAATGATTTATTTGACTTTATTACTGTTTTCATGTAGTGTAATTACCTGAATATCCACGGTGCCTCCATCACGTCCATCTTCCACCTATTACATGATAAAAAAAATTGCATATTATAAAGGGGATGTCAGTCCTCCAAGTGCTGCATGTTGGGGGAGGTTTTATAGAAACATGTACATTGGAAATCCACTGGCCCAGATTTATTAGACCAGATGATCTGACTATAAATGTGCTGTTAGCACTGGGCATTTGGGTTGGAATATTTTTGTGAAAATTTTGCACAAAATCTTGGTCAAACTATGTTTAATGTACATTATGTGAGTTCACCTTAAAAAAAAAGTCTTTTTACTTTTTTATATTAAACCAATGGACATTATTTAAAATACCCAAGGGGATATTACTAGGCCTCAGATCCCTCCTGTGTACCTGTAAGTGTCTTAAAGGTGTGGCTTAACCTGTAAGGTGCCACTGCTTCCCTCTCTCCTAGCCCCCCCCCCCCAGCCTTTTCCCTATGAACGTGACTGATTGTTTTGGCTTGGCCGTCAGTCATGATGATAGAGGAGATTTAGTTGAGACAAATTGTAAATGAGTGCCTGGGAATATCACCGTGTGTATGTCTACAAGGCTGTTACTTCTGGTATCCGGCTCAAAAACGTCCCTTTTCTTATTTGCAGAAAAATGCTGGAGCCGGATGAGATGGGAAAGTCACCGCCATCAATGCTTTTGTCTGCTTGGTGTTTTTCGTCACTTTGGAACCTTGGTGTGTGTTCTAGGTATGGCGTCTTTTCTTTACATATGTGTTGTGTGTTTTGTGAAAGTTTTTGGTTTTTTACTTTACAGTTTATGTGATTGAGGTTGGTTTCACACAAGACATTTTTTTTGGAAATCTTCCACTGTAATTTTTGAGCCAAAGCCAGGAGTGGATCCGGCAGGTAGGAGATATATAAGCGCTTCTTTTATTGTACCCATTACTTTGAATCCATTTCTGGTTTTGGCTTAAAAACTGTAATGGCAGCTTTCCAAACAAAACTGCCATGTGTAATTCCAGCGTTAAAAAGAAACCAGTGAATCACATGCTCTGCTATGGGGAAACACCACAAAATCAGACACAAGAAATACACATCATTTAACCGAAATGCTGTAAGGTTTACTAGAAAACAATACAAGTAATGTAAAATTAAAGGGGTAGTTTAGCAAAAAAAAATTCTTTCAAATCAACTGGTGCCAGAAAATGCCAGACATTTATATTTAATGAAAAAATCCATTACTGATCAGCTGCTGTATGTCCTGCATGAAGTGGTGTTTTCTTTCGAGCCTGGAGAGCAGGAGGGGGTTTTCTATGGGGATTGGCTACTGCTCTGGACAGTTCCTGACATGGACAGAGGTGGCATCAGAGAGCACTATGCCAGACTGGAAAGAATACACCATTTCCTGCAGAACCTACAGCTGCTGAGAAGGAAATTTTTTTTAATAGAAGTGAATTACAAATCTTTGGCACTTTCTGGCTTCAGCTGATTTGAAAGAATTTTTTTGCTGAATTAGCCCTTTAAAAAAACTCCTAACACTGTAATTTTCATAGGCTTGTTTTTTAAGAAGAGACTATGAGATACTTACTCCCAATCCTCCGAATCCTCCTCGGTGTCGTCCTCGCTCCTGTTAGTGATAGAATAGAGAAGATAGTGAAAACCAGACACACATTAGAGACAACAGTTTTCTGGCAGAACGACAATAATGATATTTAGAGACATCTTCACGATGATCGGAGTCTATAGGGGAAGATGCAGTTAAAATAAATAAAAAAATATGATTCTATGTCTAACTAGAGCGCCCCCTATCCTGTCCTCCCCACACTCCTCTCTCTATACAGGATGGTTAAAAAATAAACATGTATTCACAATACTATAAGGTTTGAGCCCTCACCAGGGGATGTCCGCAGCCGCGTCATCTTCCTTGTCTTCGTCAGTCTCACTGTATATAGATCAGAAACCAACTCGTGTGTTAAATCTGCCCCATAGTTTTGGGGATATGTGAATATACAGATGTGAGTTTTGGGCGGGGAACACAGATATAAATGGACTCATATTGTGATATCATGTAGATGGATGATTATATCTCTGCTGCTTCTTCATACTTACACGATGGTCTCCAGGCTCGGGATCCAACTGTAGAGCGGGTACTTGTCGTCTCTGTAACAGAGAACATCGGGTTGGTTAGGATGATTGTTACTTGGTCCCATTTGAAACTTTCAGAAAATGTTATTTATTGCGGCCTCCCGATATAACATGAATTCCATCACTGATATGTATTAACTCCTTGTCGTCACTGCCAGATTTCCCCTTAAGGGGATGTGCACATTGAGGAATAGGCCAGGAATTTGAAGCGGTATCCGTTCTTAAGGTGCGTTCACACTACAGAATCCGTGCGGATAATCTCCAGTTGATTCCGCCGCTCGCCCCTGCTCGCACCCGTGTGCCTCTCCACCTGTCCCATAGACTCCATTCTATGGTCGGGCAAATTCCGCCATCTGCCCAAAGAATTGACATGTCAATTCTTTGGGCGGATGTCAGAATCCCCCCGACCATAGAATGGAGTCAATGGAACAGGAGGAGATGCGAGCAGTGGAATCCGTGGCAGGTTATCTGTGCGGATTCCATAATGTGAACACACCCTAAATTTCCGCTTGAAATTCTTCCTATAAAATATGAATAGAGCAATGTTCTATTGTGTTCATCGGGATTTCCGCTCTGTTGTTCACACAGCAGAATTTTTAAGCAGAATTTTCTGCCGCGGATCCACCTTCAGGCAAAGAATTGACATAGCAATTTTTTAAGCCGATTCCACCAGGAGAATCCTATAGAAGTCAATGGGGTTTGAATTCTTCTGGAATTCCACTTGAATTTTGCTCAAATTCTGCTCCTATTCTGCCAGAGCTGAATAGATGAATTTCAAGCAGACAATTTTCCTCTTCAATTCCTCGCTAGTAACCCGCCTCGGATTAGGCCACTCGCATTGGAACGCATCTCCACCCGTGCCATAGACTCTGTTCTGTGGTCGGTCAGATTCCGCCATCCACCCGAAGAATTGACAAGTCAATTCTTTGGGTGGACGGCGGAATTCGCCCGACCATAGAATGGAGTCTATGGCACGGGCAGAGATGTGTGCGAGCGGGGCGAAAACTATTGTAAAAATGATTTATTTGATTTTTTTGCTGTTTTAATGTAGTGTTATTACCTGAAAATCCACGGGGCGTCCATCACGGCCATCTTCCACCTATTACATAATAAAAAAAAAATAATTGCATATTATAAAGGGGATATTAGTCTGTCCTCCAAGTGCTGCATGTTGGGGGAGGTTTTATAGAAACATGTACATTGGAAATCCACTGGCCCAGATTTATTAGACCAAAAAAGGCACAAAATCTTGGTCAAACTATGTATAAAGTACAATATGTGAGTTCACCTTAAAAAAAAGTCTTCTTACTTTTTTATATTAAACAAATGGACATTTTTTTATTTAGGGCCAGACCTAAAATCAACGGTCTCCCACCGCGCATCGCTACGGTGGAATAGCGGTGCGCCGCGGGCGACCGATGATTTGAGAAGCACTATACATTACCTGGCAGGACTTCTCCGCTCCGTCTTCCTCCCCGAGTCCTGCGCGCTCTAGCTTCAGAATGGCCTGTCAGCTGTGAGAGCGCTCAGCCAATCACAGGCCGGGACCGCCGAGTGGCCTGTCAGCTGATAGACCATTCTGAAGCTAGAGCGCGCAAGACCCGGGGAGAAAGACGGAGCGGAGAAGTCCTACCAGGTAATGTATGGTGCAAGGGCTGCAAGGACATCGGTAACCATGTCCCTGCAGCCCTCGCTTAACGATCATCAGGCTGTGGAATAGGCCCAGTAAACGCGCTCATTTACATCGTTGATCGAGCCCTGCTCGGCCCTTGGAATAGGGCCCTTAGTTCAGGCAAAGCACCATGTTATACGGCCTGATTGACAATGTAAATGAGCACCAATCTGCTAGATTTACTGAGCCTATTACACAGCTCGATAATCGTGCAGCAAGGGCTGTATATATATATATATATATATATATATATATATATATATATGTATATATATTGTTAGCGATGTCCGTGCAGCCCTTGCCTTTAGTGTCAAATAATATGTAAAGTATATACATACCTGCCACGTTCTCCAATGCTTCTACCCAGTCCCGGTATCTTATGGTGCTTTTACACAGGCAGATTTATCTGAAAGATTTTGGAAGCCAAAGCCAGGAATGGATTTGAAAAGAGGAGAAATCTGTCTTTCCTTTATGACCCGTTCCCTGTTTATGGTCTGTTTCTGGCTTTGGCTTCCAAAATCTGTCAGATAAATCTGCCTGTGTAAACGCATCATTACTGGCTGCTGCTAACAGGATGATACCGAAGAGCAGGCAGAAGCACCTGGGAGTGTGGCAGGTATGTATATACTTTATTATATATAGTCATCAGCCGTCAGCCGCACATCACTATTACATGTAGAGATGTGCAGTCGGCGACTGATGATTTTAGGTCAGGACCAAAAGACACGATCGCTCTTTATTACACGGAGCAATAATCCACTGAATGGTCCTGATCCGGCAGATTCCGCTCAGTGTAATAAGAGAAGCACCGGATGGTGTTTTTTGTCACTTTGGGACCTTGGTGTGTGCTCTAGGTATGGCGTCTTTTCTTTACATATGTGTTGTGTGTTTTGTTAATTTTTTTGTTTTTTTACTTTACAGTTCATGTGATTGAGGTTGGTTTCACACAAGACAGTTTTTTGGGAAATCTACCACTGTAATTTTCGAGCCAAAGCCAGGAGTGGATCCGGCAGGTCGGAGACATATAAGCGCTTCCTTTATTGTACCCATTACTTTAAATCCAGTTCTGGTGTTGGATCAAAAACCGCAATAGCAGCTTTCCAAAGAAAACTGCCATGTGTAAACCCAGCCTCAAAGAGAAACCAATGAATCACATGCTCTGCTATGGGGAAAAACACCACAAAAATCAGACACATAGAAAAACACTTTATTCAAACAAAATTCTGCAAGGTGTAACCGTATGGGTTTATTTCAGAATATTAAAGTGTCTTATTCATGTGATAGGAAGGAATGTAGTGTTTTCATGTCTTATTTGTATCTATCTATCTTCTATCTATCCATCTATCTATCTATCTTAGCTGGCTGTGTAAGTGGGATTGGTTTGTATTTAGCTAAGTGCATGGGAATAGGTAGATGTCAACATTGGAGGACACAGTTGTTGTTATTGCCAAAATGCATGTAGCTGTAATTGTACAACCACATTTTGCTTGGTAAACATGTACAGGGCCTGGGAAACTTCCATTCATGGTCATCAGTGGTCTACATAGACATTTCTGGAAGCACATCACCCCCCACCCAAATTACTATAAAGATCGGGGGTATGTAGCTTCTAGTCAGCCTCAGCTGGGACCATGGATGGAAGGTGCCCAGCACCCTGTCATCGCGCAAAATTGGTGTATATTAGTCCATAATATACAATGGGGCTCCCCGTTTCATTGTGGAAGGAACAACCATGCATCTGTACCATCTGTAACTGCAGCTAAGTATTGTTTTCTGTAATATATCTCTTCTTTTTTCTATAAATCTGTGTGGTTATAGCCTTCTGCGACTATTATCAAAAGCAACCGGTTACACAAGGTTTGCTAGAAAACAATGCAAGTAACATTAAAAAAAGGGAAAAAAAAATCAAATCAACTGGTGCCAGAAAATGCCAGAGATTTGTAATCTATGAAAAAATCTCAAGTCTGCCATTACTTATCAGCTGCTGTATGTCCTGCATGATGTGGTGTATTCTTTCCAGTCTGGAGAGCAGGAGAGGGTTTTCTATGGGGATTTGCTGCTGCTCTGGGCAATTCCTGACATGGACAGAGGTGGCAGCAGAGGGCACTGTGTCAGACTGGAAAGAATACACCACTTCCTGCAGGACATACAGCAGCTGATAAATACTGGAAGAGTTGAGATTTTTAAGTAAATTACAAATCTCTGGCACTCTGTAGCACCTGTTGATTTGAAAGATTAAAATGCTGATTATCATAGGTTTGTTTTTTAATACGTGATCCCCTGCGGACATGTCTGTGACTGATTATATTACTATAATATACTGTATGTTACTGTGAGATACTTACTCCAAATCCTCCAGACGCTCATCGATGTCGTCGCTGCTGTTGGTGATAGAATAGAGAAGATGGTTAGAACCAAACACACATTAGAGACATCAGTTTTCTGGCAGAATTTCACCAATAAGAAAAGAATAGTTCAGTAAACATTTTTTTTTTCTTTCAAATCAGCTGGTGCCAGAAAAGTGCCAGAGATTTGTAATTTACTTCCATTAAAAAAATCCCAAGTCCTCCATTACTTCTCAGCTGCTGAATGTCCTGCAGGATGTGGTATTCTTTCCAGTCTGGACAGCAGGAGAGGTTTTATTTGGGGATTTGCTAATGCTCTGGGCAGTTCCTGTCGCAGACAGAGGTGGGAGCAGGGAGCAACTGTGTCAGACTGTAAAGAATACACCACTTCCGGCAGGACATACAGCAGCTGATAAGTATTTAAGATTTTTTTTTAATAGAAGTAAATTACAAATCTCTGCCACTTTCTGGCAACAGTTGATTTGAAAGAATTTTTTTGCTGAATTACCCGTTTAAAAAAATAAAAATAAAAAATCTCCTTACACTAATTTTTAAGACGAGACTTAGATACTTACTCCCAATCGTCCGAATCCTCCACGATGTCGTCGATGATGCTCCTGTTAGTGATAGAATAGAGAAGATAGTGAAAACCAGACACACATTAGAGACATCCTGGCAATGATCGGTGTCTATAGGGGAGGAATTATAGGGTCACACAAGTTTTACATTTTTAGTTTTACATTTAAATAAAATGCAACAAATTTTGCGAGAAAAAATACAACTAATGTAAAATTAAAGGGGTAGTTCAGCAAAAAAGTTTTTCTTTCAAACCAGCTGGTGCCAGAAAGTGCCAGAGATTTGTAATTTACTTCCATTAAAGAATCTCAAGCCCTCCATTACTTCTCAGCTGCTGTATGTCCTGCAGGAAGTTGTATTCTTTCTATTCTGGAAAGCAGGAGAGGTTTTCTATGGGGATTTGCTACCGCTCTGGGCAGTTCCTTTCCCAGACTTAGATGTCAGAAAGCAACAGGCTGGAAAGAATACACCATTTCCTGCAGAACCTACAGCTGCTGAGAAGTACTGGAAATGTTTTTAACAGAAGTGAATTACAAATCTTTGGCACTTTCTGGCTCCAGCTGATTTGAAAAAATTTTTTGCTAAATTACCCCTTTAAAAAAAACTCCTAACACTGTAATTTTCATAGGCTTGTTGTTTAAGACGAGACTATGAGATACTTACTCCCAATCCTCTGTGTCCTCCTCGGTGTCGTCCTCGCTCCTGTTAGTGATAAAATAGAGAAGATAGTGAAAACCAGACATACATTAGAGACAACAGTTTTCTAGCAGAACGTCATTAAAGGGGTACTCCGGCCCGGGGGTATTTTTCAGATACGGCTGGGGAGGGGGTGGTTATGGACGGCGGAGGTCACTTACCTCCCCGATTCCAGCGCCAGGTCCCGGATCGCGCCGCCCTGTACACTCGTTCCGCGGCCGCTCAATGGTGTGAGCTGCCACATGAGACGTGACGTCTCCAAGCAGCTTACCCATTCAGCGGCCGAGGCGGAACTCCGCTACAGACGATGAATGGGTAAGCTGCTTGTAGACGTCACGTCTCATGTGGCAGCTCACACCATGGAGTGGCTGCGGAATAAGTGTACAGGGCGGCGCGATCCGGGACCTGGCGCTGGAATCGGGGAGGTAAGTGACCTCCGCCATCCATAACCACCCCCTCCCCGGCCTGAATCTGAAAAATACCCCCGCGCCGGAGTACCCCTTTAATAAAAGACAATAATGATATTTACAGACATCTTCACGATGATCGGAGTCTATACGGGAAGATGCAGTTAAAATAAATAGAAAATATGATTCTTTGAGCCCTCACCAGGGGATGTCCACTGCCTCGTCCTCTTCTTCGTCAGTCTCCCTGTATATAGATCACAAACCAAATCGTGTGTTAAATCTGCCCCATAGTTTTGGGGATATGTAAATATACAGATGTGAGTATTTGGTGGGGAACACAGATATAAATGGACTCATATTGTGATATCATGTAGATGGATGATTATACCTCCGCTGCTTCTTCATACTTACACGATGGTCTCCAGGCTCGGGACCCAACTGTAGAGCGGGTACTTGTCGTCTCTGTAACAGAGAACATCGGGTTGGTTAGGATGATTGTTACTTGGTCCCATTTGAAACTTTCAGAAAATGTTATTTATTGTGACCTCTCAATATGAACATAAAATCCATCAGGATATTTACTAACCCCTTGTCATCACTGCCAGTTTTCCCCTTAAGGGGATGTGCACATTGAGGAATAGGCCAGGAATTTGAAGCAGGATGCGCCCGTGTGCCTCTCCACCTGTCCCATAGACTCCATCTATAATCGGGCGGATTCCGACATCTGCCCAAAGAATTGACATGTCAATTCTTAATGCGGATGGCGGAATCCCCAGACCATAGTATGGATTCAATGGAACAGGAGGAGATGCGAGCAGTGTATTCCATGGCAGGTTATCCGTACAGATTCCATAATGTGAACACACCCTAAATTTCCGCTTGAAATTCTTTCCATAAAATATGAATAGAGCAATGTTCTATTGTGTTCAATGGGATTTCCGCTCTGTTATTCACACAGCAGAATTTTCAATCAGAATTTTCTGCCACGGATCCGACAAAGAATTGACATGTCAATTTTTTGGGCCGATTCCTCCAGGGGAATCCTATAGAATTCAATGGGGTTTGAATTCTGCTTGAATTCTGTTCCTATTCTGCCAGAGGTGAATAGATGAATTTTAAGCAGAAAACTTTCCTCTTCAATTACTTACTAGTAACCCGCTTCGGATTACGCCACAGCCGCTGGAACACATCTCTGCCCGTGCCATAGACTCCGTTCTATGGTCGGTCAGATTCCGCCATCCGCTCGAAGAATTGACAAGTCAATTGTTCGTGTGGACTGCGGAATCCACCCGACCATAGAATGGAGTCTATGGCACGGGCAGAGATGTAAACAAGCTGGGGAGAAAACTATTGTAAAAATGATTTATTTGATTTTTTTCTGCTGTTTTAATGAAGTGTAATTACCTGAAAATCCACGGGGCGTCCATCACGGCCATTTTCCACCTATTACATAATAATAAAGAAATAATTGCATATTATAAAGGGGATATTAGTCTGTCCTCCAAGTGCTGCATGTTGGGGGAGGTTTTATAGAAACATATACATTGGAAATCCACTGGCCCAGATTTAATAGACCAGATGATCTGACTATAAATGCGCTGTACTGGGTATTTGGGATGAGATGTGAAAGTCACCACAATCAATGATTTTGTCTACTTGGTGTTTTTTGTCACTTTGGGACCTTGGTGTGTGCTCTAGGTATGGCGTCTATTCTTTACATATGTGTTGTGTGTTTTGTTAAGGTTTTAGTTTTTTACTTTACAGTTCATGTGATTGAGGTTGAGGCTCCAATCTGGATCCAGGATCGGTGGTTTAGAAGGCTACTTGCTCTTATTAATAGTCTGATATGGGGGAGGAGAAAAGTGGGGATTAAATATCAGCTATTGGTACAGAGAGAGGGGGAAGGTGGGCTGAGCATGCCAGACTTTCGGCTATATTTTCTAGCAATGAAGTTACAGGACTTGATGCGGGGCGTCCTCTCCCCTACAGTCAGATATATCCTCCAAGAAGCTGTCCCAAATGGAAATATCTTGGAAAGTTTAGAAGGAGAGCAGTTGAAGGGGGATAATTTAGGTTTCTTTTCTTATGTTAAATTGTACACTAGACCATGGAAAGTGGTCAAACGCCTATGTAAGATTAAAAACAGTTTAGAGTTTACGCCAATCTGTGGGAATACAAAATGTCACGAATTTACAAAGATAATAGATTGACAATTTTGGATTAACAAAGGAGTTAGGCACTTAAGTCACATAACTCATCAAGGCACTTTGATTGGCTTTTCAGCAATGCAGGCGAGATATGGAGTGCACGATGGACACACATTCTGGGATTTTCAGATAAAAAGCGCCTTCGAAAGCACAAAGGATACTTCTATTTTTACAATTGAGTCACACACACTTATAGACTTTTTGAGGGGACAAATATGAAAACGTGTGGGGGGGGGATGAGGGGGGTCTTCAAATGGATGGATGGTATTTATATTTTTGTATATTTATTTTTGATTGTCGATATGCAATGATATTCGTTATAAAGAAAAAAAAGGTTTTGTTTTTTTACTTTACAGTTCATGTGATTGAGGTTGGTTTCACACAAGGTAGTTTTTTTGGAAATCTGCCACTGGAATTTTTGAGCCAAAGCCAGGAGTGGATCCGGCAGGTAGGAGACATATAAGCGCTTCCTTTATTGTACCCATTACTTTGAATCCACTTCTGGTTTTGGCTTAAAAACTGCAATAGCAGCTTTCCAAAAAAAACTGCCATGTGTAAACCCAGCCTCAAAGGGAAACCAATGAATCACATGCTCTGCTATGGGGGAAAACACCATAAAAATCAGACCAAGAAAAACACTTTATTCAAACAAAATGCTGCAAGGTTTGCTAGAAAACAATGCAAGTAATGTAACATTAAAAAATAAAAGAAAAAGTTCTTTTAAATCAACTGGTGCCAGAAAATGTCAGAGATTTGTAATCTATGAAAAAAATCTTAAAGGAGACCTGTCACCCCCCGCGCCGGGGTGACAGGCTCCCGACCCCCAGATAGATCCCCTTATACTTACCTCATGTCGCCGAGTCCCGCTGCCGGAGCCGGTCCCGGGATGGAGACATCCCGGTGAGAAGCCGGCGCGCGCGCTGTGGAGATGGGTCCGGCGTCCATAGAGAATGAATGGAGCCGTGCGCGCGCAGCAGAGATGAGTCCGGCTCCATTCATTCTCTATGGACGCTGGACTCATCTCCACAGCGCGCTTGCCGGCTTCTCACCGGGATATCTCCGTCCCGGGACCGGCTCCGGCAGCGGGACTCGGCGACATGAGGTAAGTATAAGGGGGTCTATCTGGGGGTGGGGAGCCTGTCACCCCGGCGCGGGGGGTGACAGGTCCTCTTTAAGTCTTCCATTACTTATCAGCTGCTGTATGTCCTGCATGATGTGGTGTATTCTTTCCAGTCTGGAGAGCAGGAGAGGGTTTTCTATTGGGATTTGCTGCTGCTCTGGGCAGTTCGTGACATGGACAGAGGTGGCATCAGAGAGCACTGTGTCAGACTGGAAAGAATACACCACTTCCTGCAGGGCATGCAGCAGCTGATAAGTATTGGAAGAGTTGAGATTTATAAGTAAATTACAAATCTCTGGCACTCTGTAGCACCTGTTGAGTTGAAAGATTAAAATGCTGTTTTTCATAGGTTTGTTGTTTGATACGTGATCCCCCTGCGGACATGTCTGTGACTGATTATATTACTATAATATACTGTATGTTACTGTGAGATACTTACTCCAAATCCTCCAGACGCTCATCGATGTCGTCGCTGCTGTTGGTGATAGAATAGAGAAGATGGTGAGAACCAAACACACATTAGAGACATCAGTTTTCTGGCAGAACTTCACCAATAAGAAGGGAGTAGAAAGGATTGTTCAGCAAACAGTTTTTTCATTCAAACCAGCTGGTGCCAGAAAAATGCCAGAGGTTTAGAGATTTGTAATTTACTTCCATTATAAAACCCCAAGTCCTCCATTACTTATCAGCTGCTGAATGTCCTGCAGGAAGTGGTATTCTTTCCAGTCTGAAAAGCAGGAAAGGTTTTCTATGGGGATTTGCTACAGTGCAGTTCCTGTCCCAGACTTAGATGGCAGCATAGAGCAACTGTGTCAAACTGGAAAGAATACACCACTTCGTGCAGGACATCCAGCAGCTGATAAGTATTGGAGATTTATTTTTTTCATAGAAGTAAATTACAAATCTCTGGCACTTTCTGACACCAGTTGATTTGAAAGATTTTTTTTTTTTTGCTGAATTACCCCTTAAAAAAACAACAAAAAAGCTCCTAACACCTGTAATTTTTATAGGCTTGTTGTTTAAGACGATACTATGAGATACTTACTCCCAATCGTCCGAATCCTCCTCAATGTCCTCGATGTCGCTCCTGTTAGTGATAGAATAGAGAAGATAGTGAAAACCAGTAACACATTAGAGACATCAGTGATGATCGGGGTCTATAGGGGAGGAATTATAGGGTCACACAAGTTTTACGTCTTCAGTTTAGATTTACTCACCCGAAATCCGATTCTTCATCTAAAGAAAAAAAATAGAAAACCATTAGTTTAGAGAACTGCTTTATACATTGTAGAGATACATAGATACATAGAGATATTATAGACAAAACTCACCCTCGCCGTCATCCAGTCCAGCCTGAAATAGGAAATAGAGAGAGTAAGCAGAGGACATTGGTATATTGCTGAGCATGAGACCTCCTTCTGTGTCCATCTGACCTATGTGCTTGGATGGGATAGGGTGTAGGTGGGGGCACTATTACACTGCTCATCCAGGATTACACACACAGTCATTTCTTCCAAAAACACACGGGGGGCTGATTTAGTGGGCTATGAAGCAGAATGGTCAGATTTGTAATCCCGCTGTCAGTCCGCTCTGTGGAGAAGGTGGGGGGCAGCCCGAGGACCATGTGGATGATATCTATGTTTTTCCATGTGGTCCTGGGGCTGTCTCTACCTTTTCCACAGAGAGGGCAGACAGCGGGATCCATACTGCATACTGCTCCCCAGTATCTTCATTGTTTCTGCCCGCTGTCCTTAGCCGCCGGTGGAAATCTAGAGACGGTCTGTGAAGTTGCACCGGCAGCTGCGGACAGCGGGCAGAAGCCAGAAAAATATCGGGGAGCGGGCAGAAGCATCGGGGAGCGGGCAGAGGTATGTATATACTTTATTATTTTCTTTATACAGTCATCAGCCATCGGCCGTGCATCGTTATTACACGTAGTGATGCGCAGTCGGCGGCCAATGTTTGTAGGTCAGGACCAAAAATAACCAATCAGTCGATCGTTGTCTTTATTACAAGGAGCAATAATCTGCAGAATCGGAACTCTGGCTAGTAGGACCCCACTGTTTTCTAGCTGGGTGTCTGTTTGTGAACCGGCACACTTATGTTTGTGAACAGGTGTGAAGTATCTTTTCAACGCAAGGTATTTCTAGTTTTTTACACTCATACTTCTACTTATACCTTTGCCATCTTTCTCTTGGCCAATTGTTTTTTTTTTTCCTTTATTGAAAAATACAATTACAAACGGGAAAATGAGATATCTGAACAAGAGAGATATTGCAAACCTGATTGAGGCAATCCATTTCTGAGAAAATTCTTTTTTTTTTTTTTATATGCTACATGACCACCTTCCCATTGGAAAACTTGCCCTTGATCCAATATGGCGGCCATCAAAATGGTGACGGAATATCAATAAAAAGTACAAATTCCCCAAACCAGCGCCGCAGATGAATATAATGAAGGTAGATGAGTAATCAGTGTCTGTGGATAATTTTATTAGAATCCCATCCAGTACACATTGGGGTAATATACTGTCATATTGTGTCACTCTGTTGCATAGAAAACTCTCCTATATACTGCACACCCTATTTGTGGTATAATTTACAATTATAATTGTCACTTATGTTTGAAAAATGCGGACAATAAACTAACAAATCAGTGTAAGCTTTTATCTTAGATCTAGGGGGTTATGTGAGTTATCCTGAATTATAAATGTATTTATTTATTTATTTCTGATTTATTTCAAGAACGGCGCCATGCTTATCCTCAGGTGTCATGTGGTATTACAACTCAGTTTTATTTACTTCACTAGAAAATGTGCTGCAATACCACAGAAAAACCGGGGACAGTAGTGGCGCTGTTTATGGATGGGAGCAGCTATGGCCCAGATTTATCAAACTGTGTAAGGCAACGTTCACACATAGTCAAAACACTCACTCACTCACTCACTCACATATAGGAACTTACGTGCTATAGACACCCAACAACTGCTAGATACCGTACAGTCATCATTGCCCCCCACCTCTTCCCTCTCCTGTCCTAATCTTGCTGCCAAACAATACCACGACACCCTCAAAACCACTCTGGACAAACTTGCACCCCCTATACCCCAAACAGCCCGACACAGGCGGCCACAACCCTGAAACACATGCAGAACTCGTTTTCTTAGACGGTGTTCTAGGTGTGCTGAACATCTGTGGAGGAAATCCAAGACAACAGCCAACCTTCTACATTATAAGTCTATGCTTAGAAGCTACTACTCAGCTCTTCACTCTGCTAAGCAATCCTACTTTACCACTCTGATCTCTTCTCTTTCCCATAACCCAAAACGCCTCTTTGATACCCTCAACTCTCTCCTTAAACCCAAAGTTCAGACACCCATCACTAACCTCAGTGCTGAAGGCTTAGCCAACTACTTCAAGGGTAAAATAAACACAATCCGCCAGGAGATCATCTCCCATTCCCCAGGTAATATTAATCCTATTCCTTCTCACTGTTTCTCCTCATCCCTCTCAGCCTTTGAGCCAGTGACAGAGGAGGAAGTCTCCAGACTCCTAGCCTCCTCTCGCCCCCCACCACCTGCCCTAGTGACCCTATTCCCTCACACCTTGTCCAGTCTCTCTCCCCTGTTGTCACTACCTACCTTACTAAAGTCTTCAACCTCTCCCTCTCCTCTGGCATCTTCCCCTCGACTTTCAAACACTCCACCATCACTCCATTACTGAAAAAACCCTCCCTAGACCCCTCCTGTGCAGCCAACTATCGACCTGTCTCTAATCTCCCTTTTATCTCTAAACTCTTGGAACGTCTGGTCTATTCGCGCCTAACCCGTTACCTCTCTGACAACTCTCTCCTTGATCCCCTTCAGTCTGGTTTCCGTCCTCACCACTCTACAGAAACTGCTTTTACTAAAGTCTCTAATGATCTCCTCACCGCCAAATCTAAAGGTGACCATTCCCTGCTCATTCTCCTGGACCTGGATCTGCAGCTTTTGACACTGTAGACCACCAGCTCCTCCTCTCCACGCTCCGCTCTATTGGCCTAAAGGACTCTGCTCTTTCCTGGTTTTCCTCCTATCTCTCTGACCGCTCCTTTAGCGTATCGCTTTCTGGCTCCACCTCATCTTCTCTCCCCCTTACAGTCGGGGTTCCTCAGGGATCAGTCCTGGGCCCTCTCCTTTTCTCACTTTACACTTTACCCATCGGACAAATCATCAGTAAGTTTGGTTTTCAGTACCATCTCTATGCTGATGATACCCAGCTCTATACCTCCTCCCGTGATATCACCCCCGCACTTCTACAGAACACCAGTAACTGTCTGTCTGCCATCTCTAACGCTATGTCCTCCCTATTCCTAAAACTAAACCTTTCTAAGACTGAGCTTCTTGTCTTCCCTCCCTCTGCTAAACACCCTCCACCTGATATCTCCATCTCTGTCTGTGGTGCAACCATAACCCCTACACAACAAGCCCGCTGCCTTGGGGTTATGTTTGACTCAGATCTGTCCTTCACTCCTCATATTAAATCTCTTTCACGTTCCTGTAATCTGCATCTAAAAAACTTCTCTAAAATCCGTCCCTTCCTTACTGTCGAATCTGCTAAAACTCTTATTGTCGCTCTGATCCATTCCCGCCTTGACTACTGCAATTCCTTACTAATCGGCCTCCCTTCCTCTAAACTCTCCTCTCTCCAGTCCATTCTCAATAGAGCGGCCAGGCTTATCCCCATGTCCAGCCGCTATACCAATGCCTCCCCCCTGTCACTACATTGGCTCCCTGTTAAACACAGGATACAATACAAAGTCCTCCTGCTCACCCACAAGGCTCTCCACAGTGCTGCACCTCCCTATATCTCCTCCCTCATCTCTGTCTACTGCCCTACCCGTGCCTTACGCTCCTCTAATGACTTAAGACTAACATCCACCTTAATCCGCACCTCTCACTCCCGTCTCCAGGACTTCACCCGAGCTGCACCAGTTCTATGGAATGCATTACCCAAGACTGTCAGACTCACCTCCAATACCCAAAGCTTCAAACGTGCCCTCAAAACTCATCTGTTCAAGCAGGCTTACCAGGTTCCCTAATTTTGACTGCTACCCTCAACCTCCCCCCCCCCCCCCCACACACACACACACCTACCACCACGCACACATACATACATACATATATACATACATACATACATACATACACACACACACCAAGCATTTAAGCACTTAGACCTGTGCATGCATGCATTGGCTGGTGACAGGTTCACCCACCCTTACCTGCACTGCCTTATTTATAATGATGGCCGGACCATAAGAACAATGATGCATTTTGCCCCTCTGCCATTCTGTCTCGCACCCCCTCCTGATAGTGTGTAAGCTCATGCATGCGAGCAGGGACCTCACTCCTCATGTATGGATAATTATATGTATCTCTCTGTAATGTCTATTTTTTGTCTATGTATGTACCCCAGAATTGTAAAGTGCTGCGGAATCTGTTGGCGCTATATAAACAAAAATTATTATTATTATTATTATTATTATTATTATTATTATTATTATTATTAAAACATCGGTCGTTGTTGGCAGTGTCAAACAACGGCCACTGTTTTATTTCTATTTGGATTGCGGGCAGATTTGGGTGTGCCTGTAATCCAATTAACCATAGACATCTGTTCAATGTACAGCCGTCAGAATGGCCATACATTACAATGTGTGCACAGTCCGAACAACGGCCGTTGTTCCTGCACCAGCGGCCGTAAATAATGGACAAGTCAATTGTTTGTGCGGCTGTACACAGCAGAAATCTGCAACATAAAATTCACAGTATAAAATCTGCAGCAAGCACAGTACATGTGAATGTTCCCTTAAAGACAAAGCAGGATGTGCTACATTTAGGCTGGATTTCCCCAAAGTATCCAAAAAACAAAAACTCCAGTATTGCTGCATGGTATAGACCAGTCCCCATATGTATACTGCTTGTAGATGAATGGTGGTCTGCTCATCCTGAATGTGCAGGGTAGGAGGATGGAGATAGTAGGGAGCAGCTTTGTACCTAATAGGCCCCATGTCAGGTGCACCAAACTACCCTTGCTCGCTCAGAGACCTGTCAGGGCAAAAATGCCCTAATGTGGGTGGAGCCATATGCTACACCCAGGGCATGTGACTGGCCTTTTTGGGCCATTTTTTGTGTGTATTTTTTTTACAACTGTCTTTGTTTTGGCGCCGGCTACAAGCTGCCGTAACAATCTCCCCCGACTATTCCTGGTGGATGGAACCAGTTGGGAGTAAATGATAGGGTGAGCATAGGGCATTGGAGAGGAATTGGACGGGGCAGGGGTCGCTTTTATTAGGGTGCTTACACCCCGACAAGTCCCTTAGCAAGCAGGGGTAGTTTGGTGCACCTGACATAGGGCCTATTAGGGACATAGGTGCTCCCTACTATCTCTATCCTCCTACCCTGCACCTTCGGGATGAGCAGACTACCATTGATCTACAAGCAGTATACATATGGTAAGATTGTCATATACTTTAGTACAGGGGCATTGCTAGGGTCCTAAAACATACGGGCATGTGCCCTCTGAGTGCCGTCATAAGCAGATAGTAATAATGCCCCCTGCTGTGTCCCCATATAGTAATAATGCCACCTGCTGTGTCCCCATATAGTAATAATGCCCCCTGCTGTGTCCCCATATAGTAATAATGCCCCCTGCTGTACCCTCCATATAGTAATAATGCCCCCTCTGCTGTTAACCCGCAATTAACCCGACCACCATCCCCACACACACTACCCCACCTGACCCCCTCCACTAACACACTACCACACCTGACCCCCTCCCACACATACACACTATGCCATTTGACCCCCACACACACACATAGTGCCCCTTATGGTAGCTAATGCCCCCACAGTACCCCATATAGTAGCCAATCCCCCCACAATGCCCCATATTGTAGCCAATCCCCCCACAGTGCCCCATATAGTAGCCAATCCCTCCACAGTGCCCCATTTAGTAGCCAATCCCCCCACAGTGCCCCATATAGTAGCCAATCCCCCCACAGTGCCCCATATGGTAGCCAATCACCCCACAGTGCCCCATATAGTAGCCAATTCCCCCACAGTGCCCCATATGGTAGCCAATCCCCCCACAGTGTCCCATATAGTAGCCAATCCCCCCATAGTGCCTGGTAAAGTATCTAATCCCCCCCAATAGTGGCCCATATAGTATCCAATACCCCCATAGTGCCCATATAGTATCCAATACCCCCATTAGTGCCCCATATAGTAGCCAATCCCCCCACAGTGCCCCATATAGTAGCCAATCCCCCACAGTGCCCCATATAGTAGCCAATACCCCATAGTGCCTGGTATAGTATCTAATCCACCCATAGCGCCCGGTATAGTATCTAGTTCCCCATATAGTATCCAATACCCCCAATAGTGCCTCATATAGTATCCAATACCCCCCAATAGTGCCCGATATAGTAGATAATACTCCCATATAGTAGCCAATACCTCCACAATGCCCATATAGTATCCAGTACCCACCAATAGTGCCCCATTTAGTAGCCAATACCCCCCAATTGTGCCCCATATAGTATCTAATACCCCCATATAGTAGCCAATATGCCCCAATAGTGCCTCATATAGTCACTCCAGTCCAATCCAGACCCTCCCCTCTGTACAGTGCCCTTCTATTGACACCAGCCTGGCACCCGCACTTCCCCACCAGAAAAAAAAAACAAAAACAAAACCTCACCTGTCACCCGTTCCCAGCAGCTTCTCTCCCGGCAGCGCGCGGTCTCCAGGGCATGCAGCGTCTCTTTACCATGCTGCCGTTGCTGGAAGATCACAGGAGACGGCGGGCTGCTGGGAGAGGAGCTGCAGCCGCAGCGCTGCCCAATCCAAAAGTGTCTGGCAGCAGGCAGCCACCTTTTGAGAGCATGGTGGCGGGTGGTCCACTCGTATCTCAGCCATATGTGCCTCCCCCATGCTTCTCCCCTGCGCCTCCTAACCTCCACTTGCGAGATGGGTAGTAGCGGCAGCTTGACGTGTCGCCCGGACGTGCTCCTCCAATCCAATCAGCTCAGAGCGGGAGCGTGGGGCAGCTGTGGTGGGCCGTGGTGCACGCATCCAATCAACACATGCGCCACGGCCTGCCGCAGCAGCCCCATGCCCCCTCTGTGCTAATTGGATTGGAGGAGCACGTCCGGGCAGGCAGTAGGTAAGGCGGAGTGGCAGTCGCAGCGAGCTGCGAGCCAGATGCGGCCATCAAAAGAGCCACATCTGGCCTGCAAGACCGGGGCAGCAAAGATCTGTGACAGAAGCCTCAGTGTTAAACAGAGACTCTATGAGAGGGCTCACACGCTTCCTCTCTCCTCCGCTCCAAGAATTGACATGTCAACGCCGCTTGACATTGAGGCAGGCGTTGCTCTTACAGTTTGGGGTCTACAGTATAGCAGCTATTTGCCAGTAAATGTATGTTACACCTAATAATAAATCAGAGTGCATTCTAATATATATATATATATATATATATATATATATATATATATATATATATATATAGTAATTTATTTATTTTTATTTAAAGGAGTACACCAGTCATCATGCAAAAATGTAAATGTTTTCTTGGAAGGTATCCAGCAGACAATACACAGAACCCTGCTGACATGGTGATTTTGTAATTACATATCAATAATTTGTTGTACCATGCCGGATTTGTTACAGCGCGCTCTCCTCCAGTGCTCTCCTCCATTTGCGGCAAATCCGGAGCTCCATGCTGTCTCACAAACGGAGAGTGACCTGGCACAGTTCCTCACCGCTCACAGCCTTGTGTCTGTCGGCCGCTATGGAGGATGGCCGGGCTGCTGTGCACTGCGGGGGTCCATAGCTGTGCTCGACAACGTCCCGGCTCTACAAGCAGACAGGGAAGCCTGTTGTGGAATCCTCCCCTCCATTACAATGCGGAGGAGGTGCTGCTGTGCGAGGGGTGGTAGGAGGATTCCACTACAGGCTTCCCCATCTGCCCGTATAGCCCGGAGAATGTACAGCAGTCGTTGTGCCCCCCCCCCATAGGCCATCCCCAGGACATTGTGCAAGAGCAGCGGTGGCCCCGTTCATCCTTAAGGCACCTCCCCCTTGACAAAACCGAGCAACGCTGTCAGTGGTGCTGTATGATGGGGGATTACACTCCAGGCTTCCCTGTCTTCCTGTAGAGCCCGTAGAGGGACAATGTCCAGCGGCACCCCTCTTGTATGTCAGCATCTCAGTGGCTGTGTAATGGGGGAGGGGGATATCACTGCAGGCTTCCCTGCCACCCCCTCTGTGACTCTCCAGCTATTAAATTCTTTATTTAGAGAAGCAGCAGGGAAACACAACAACACTCCAGTGCCCCAGTACATATAGCAAGTTGCACAACAAAATAACACAGGAGCAGCTTTTACCTATGTTTAATAAAGAATATCTTGTATATGATCTTCGGATGTGCTGAGCATTTTCCCTTCAGACTTTTTCTTTTTGTTTGTTTTTCTCCCATAAAGTGTTGTCACCACACCATGATCATGGGAGTTGTAGTTCTGCAACCTGGAGCTTTCCTGGTTGAATAACTACAACTCCCATCACCACAACATGAGGATGGGGCTTGTAGTTATGCAACCAGGAGAGCTTCAGGTTGCAGAACTACAAATCCCATACTGTACCATATATATTATAATTATTTTTATTCAACCTGACAGATCACACAGTAGATCCTGATCCAGTGATAGCATTGTCACATATTACTGCACATCTGGATAAAGTCTTAGGCCAGGCCCATGTATGTGTGCTATGTGATTTCCCTCTCTACCTTATAGGAGTATATTCCTTCCTATGTCCGCAGAGGTGCTGGAGATCACATAACACACACAGTGCATGAGCCCGGCCATAGACCACAGCCACCACCCAGCAGTTATCATGGCCAACTAAGCCCCGCCCCCTGCATGGAAGATGGCAAAATGGCAGTTGGGAAATGGCTGAACATGGGGAATAAGTAACAGGGTGTAAGGTATTTATAGCTCCCCATTCTACACATCTCCTCCCATCACCACTGTCTCCTATGGGGGGGGGGGGGGCACCTATGTGGTCATGTGATCAGGGAGGAGTATCTACAGGTACAGATACTCCTGGACAGGACATCCCACTATGTACACAACCCCATCTCTATACAACCCTATCTGCTATACCCTGCTATACTGGATGGGGAATTCTCACTCACATGTTCCTCGTAGACAACGGGAAAGTTCGTATCCTCCACGAACTGGTCCTCCTCGCTGTAGATGATGGTCAGCTCTTCCTCCATGTCTCCAAAACTCCTTCTGTCACCAATCTTCCACAAATCGCCTATGTGTGTGAGAGAATTAAAGATTACATGGAGAAAACTGATTAAAAATAGAAAATAACAAAAAAATACCAGGAGCCAATGGATGTGTGTACTTACAGTCCAACTCCTAATAAAGCTCTGAAGGGTCCGGTTTGTTAACAAATTACATCATGATTTTCAATAATCTTTATTTAAACATCTTGAAACAAACACTTGTACTAACCAAACAATGAACAGTCGGCCATTGGCAGGAATTAGTGTGAATAAAATCTTGGTCTATGCGCTCGGCTGTAGTATTTTATTATGATTTATACTGATATTTGATTAATGTTGCTCAAAAAAACAAAAACATTTATTTGATAAATAGGTTCCAGTCCCTTCCTATAAGAATAGTTTTTCCCATATAATTAATATTTTATTAATAGTTTTATATAAGGGTAATAAGTGATTATTATTACATATCTGCCACTACTTTCCCGCCTGCTCTGCCTGTGTAGGGTTCAGGTCTCTTTTGGGGTTTAGTGTTTATGTTCATCTTGACTATTGTGCACAGTTTGCCATAGGCGGCCATTATAACACATACGTGTATAGAGAAGTCCAGTCTCCTACACTCAATACACTTCAGCCTGTGACAATATGGGGCATTGCATCTGGTTACAGGGGGCCTATCTAACTACTAATGTTATTGTATATGGCTACAGAGAGCCTATCTAGCTACATAGGGCATTGTTTCTGGCTTCAGGGGCCACTGTATCTGGGTATAGGGGCCATAATGGATATGGTTAAAGTAGACATTGGGGGAAATTTATCAACAGGGGATTTTTCTAGATGTGGTCTATTTCTGCTTTGGCAAGAATAGACTGTTCTATTTAAAGTGCAATTTACTATCAGGGAAAAGCCTGATCTATTTTCTGTGGTGCAGATTTGTTTGGTTAAGAATTGTCTCTAAATGGTCTCAGAATTGTCTCTAAATAGTCTCATTGGCCCTGGTTTGCCTCCTAGGTGATGAGCATTATCTTCTCCCTTTCTAGTTCAGATACCGGCATGCAGAGGATTACGTCGGATTTGTTTGGACTACTTTGATGACCAGCGGACTTTACTGTTCAATAAAATGGTCTACGAGGGGTGTGGGGGTGTTTTTATTTGATTAAAATATTTTTCTAAGTGTGTTGTGTTTTCTTTCATTACTTTACAGACTTAGTAGTGGAAGCTGTCTGATAGACGGAATCCATTATTAAGTCTGGGGCCTAGTGCTAGCCGGTATAAAATGGCTAACACTAACCCCGCCATTATTACCCCAGTACCCAATGCCACCAGGGGTACTGGGAAGAGCTGGGTGCCAGTGGTCCCGGAGCGTCAAAATTGGCGCTCTTGAACTGGGCGGCAGCAGGCTGGTAATATTAGGCTGGGGAGGGCCAAAATAAATGGCCCTTCCCACCCTGGTGCTACTAGGCTGCTGCTGCTTGGTTTTTAACGTGGCTAGTTATGGAAAGTGGGGGGGATCCTATGTGTTTTTTTAAAATATATAAATAATTAAAAATGCATTGGATCCCCTCCCTTTCCATAACCAGCTGGGTTAAAAAACAAGCAGCAGCAGCCTAGTAATACCAGTGTGGGAAGGGCCATTTATTTTAGCTGCACCTGACCCACGGAGCATGCCGGCTCCACATTATAGGTGGTGAAATACACCACCTCTAGTATGGAGTCAGTCTGCGACCCATGTGTGACTATTTTAGTTAGTTGTACATCATGTCTACTTTCAGCGTAAGCCGAAGTAGGCATGATTGGTGTATGTCGAGGAAAAGTCGCAACTATGCGGTTGTGCAAAATTTTGTGACTTTTGCACTTCAAAAAAATGGCTTAAATTTTTGATAAATCTCCCTAATTGTGTGTTGTTACGGGGGCATATCTAGCCTGTAAGGGTCATTCTAAACTGGTTATAGGGGCACACTGTATCTGGCTATAGCAGACATTGAAATTTGATCCAGGTAGTATATCTAGTAACAAGGCGTATTATATCTGGTTATAGGGATATTGTATCTGGTTATAGGGCATTGTATCTGGTTATAGGGGGTATTGTAATCTGGTTATAGGGGTATTGTATCTTGTTATAGGGGCATTGTATCTGGTTATAGGAGCATTGTATCTGGTTATAGGGGATATTGTATCGGGTTATAAGGGCATTGTAATCTGGTTATAGGGATATTGTATCTGGTTATAGGGGCATTGTATCTGGTTATAGGGGTATTGTAATTGTGTTTTGTTACGGGGGGCATATCTAGCTGTAAGGGTCATTCTAATTGGTATAGGGGGCACACTGTATCTGGCTATAGCAGACATGGAATTTTATCCAGGTAGTATATCTAGTAACAAGGCGTATTGTATCTGGTTATAGGGATATTGTATCGGGTTATAGGGGCATTGTATCTGGTTATAGGGGTATTGTATCTGGTTATAGAAGCATTGTATCTGGTTATAGGGGTATTGTATCTGGTTATAGGG